>NW_027185777.1:9622465-9642361 GCF_028583685.1 Petaurus breviceps papuanus | reverse complement strand
AGAGACAGAGAGAGAGAGACAGAGAGAGAGACAGAGACAGAGAGAGAGAGAGAGAGAGAGAGAGAGAGAGAGAGAGAGAGAGAGAGAGAGAGAGAGAGAGAGAGAGAGAGAGAGAGAGAGAGAGAGAGAGAGAGAGAGAGAGAGAAAGAGAGAGAGAGAGAGACTTGTTTTTATTACCCCAGAAAGTCTAACTAGGCATTATGGGTGGAAGCTGAAAAGAGGTAGCTTTAAGTCAAACATAATACAGACATTTCAGGACAATTCGAGTTACCCAAATGTGGAATGGACCACCTTAGCAGGTTGCAGGTTCCCCCTCACTTGAGGTCCTGAAGTAGCAGTTGGACATTCCCTTGTTAATGTGGTTTTAGAGGACATTCCTGGTCAGGTCCTGATCAGACAAGATGACTTTGGAGGCTTCTTCCAGTTTTGAAAATCTGTAACTGTGTGACTTATGAAAGGTGAATATAGAAATCAAGTTAAGGGTTGTTACTATATACTATGCACAACATATTCCAAAAAGAAAAATAAAAAACAAGGAAAAAAATAGGAGGGCAGGCTGTGGATGTTTCCCAGGATAAGCACAAACCTAAAGAGGGCCTCTGCCTTGATTCAGGGATGTCTCGTTTTCCATTAAGCAGGTTCATTATTTCATGATGACAATCTCATTTTCTCTAGGCTAGTTCCATTTCTTTAGCAGGTACTATTGAAGCAGAGAGAAAAAATAAAACTTTTCTCTCCCCTCCACTGAAATTAGCTTGTGGATGATGATTTCAGTCAGACTTAATTATTCATATGAACATCCTTCTAAGAGTGACTAATGCGGAATAGAAAAGTTTCCATCTGATTGTAATGGGGGAAAAAGGGAAAGCATAACGGATAAGTGCAGGTATTGATGATCGTGAATTTAGAGTTGGAAAGGACCATAGAAATCATCTGGCCCGATCTCCTCATTTTACAGATGAGGAAACTGAATCCAGAGAATTAAATGACTTGTCCAAGGACACATAGGGGACAACAGAACTGGAATTCCAACACTAGTACTGTAAGTCTGAAGTCTGGCACCCTTTAGTATCACTGTGTCTGTAACTGCAGATTAACAGACAGCTGCTCCAAGGTAATTGTGGGACATGGGGCAGATCGTACTGTCAGTGTCCTTCCCCCTCCCCCCTCGTATCTCTACCCACAATATTTTTATGGAAGTGGAATCAGGCTAAAGTAAACATCAGTGATACTTTTGGAGGGGAAAAGAAGTCACAAAAAGTACATCTGTAGAGTTGTGTACATGTGAGGGGGAAGGCAGCTTGACCTACTTGGTGATGATTGTGGGTTGTTATTGGCTAATTATATTTATTGGTCTCTCAGGTATTACCTGTCACTAGTCACTGCTTCACCACAGGTACTCTGCCAACCCCCATCAATGTTACCCCAACTTGCCTTACCCTAAGGATATGGCATTATCCACTCTGTCAGCATATAATGAATGACCCAATAAGCCTGCACAGTTAATTTCGCTCGTTGGTTTGTATCAGGGAGCATTTTTAGACTCACAGCAAAGAAACACAAATCACAGGAGAATCATAGCAGAATCCAGACTTAGGAAATATATACAGAAATACTGTGAAGCTATTAAGAAACCTGGTTTTAAAAAGAAAATAACACTTGCCCAGAAAGTAGTAACACAAAACTTAAGCTACAAGGATCAGGTCCCTTTTGTTTAGACACAAACCTAATTTAGAACTGAAATATTTTAAATAAGATCTCAGAAATTATAAATTAACCATCAGAGTAGAGATTATAGTATCACTTATGGGCAGTGACCAGCTTATTTTGTTAGTTACTGGTTAGTACATGTTAACTGGTCTGGGATATGGAAGAAAAAGTCTTGAGTATCAAATGTGGTAATTAAAAAAATTCAAATGAAATTAACTGTTTCCTCATTTTACAGATGAGGAAACTGAGTCCAGAGAATTAAATGACTTGTCCAAGGACACATAGGGAACAACAGAAATAGAATTCCAGCACTAGTACTGTATGTCTGAAGTCCAGCAACCTTTAATATCACTCGACTTTAATTTCAGAGGAGATATGTATATGTCACAAGTTAAATTTAAGAATCAAAATTATGCAGCATGCTTTGAAAATGTTAGGCCAGATGTCATTTATTCATGTATTCATCATCATGAACTGAGCTCCAGTTCCACCAGCTGCCTTTAGGACATTTCAAACTGGATATTGCATAGGCATTTACAACTTCTACTTCTTTTCCAAACTTCACTATTTCTGTAATGGTCACCCACCACCATTCTTCTATAAAAGTCTATAATCTCAGCCATCTTCAAATCCTCACATACTCTCCACCCACATGTAAACAGATGATCTTGTCATTGTCCCAAAATAACATCATGACATCACAGTCAAGGTACAGTGTATTTGACTATGGCTGATCAAGTCAATATGAGCTCAGAAGGCTCTACCGTAGCTTGGGCACAAACAGGGTGAACATTTGGGAAGGAGATGTCTCCAGATTTGTACATCTCATGTTTCTTTTTAGCTACTTTGATTCTGCTTTGCTCATAGAAAGATGATAGTATATGCATTGTCATTTTCTATATATCAGGCATCGTGCTAAGCATTGATGATACAAATACACGTGAGCAGCAAGCAGTCCTTGACATGAAGGTACTTATATTCTAATGGGGCCAAACAAAACAACACAAAAACCAGAAATAAAGAGGAGAGGGTGTACTGACAAGGATATGGTATAGAGACAGTGTGGAGAGCTGGCTCAGGGCAAGGTAAGATTTGACACTAGGATCTCAATCCCTGCCTCAAATGTATTCTGCCTTGATAGGACTGAATCCAGCTTCCACTTCCTTTTCCTTCAAGTCTAAGGCAGTGACAGAGGCTGAGAGCTGAGGTTTCCATTCCCTCCATTCTTGTCCTCTGACTTTAGTTCTCAGCCCCTGTGTCATTTACAGGATTGGACAATCCCAGGCAGAGGGGAGGCGTGGTTGTCAGCCCCTATGATGGCACTAACCCCTCTTATGTGAATGGGTATATTAGAGGGTCCCCACACTTTTTAGCCCCACTAAACTTTCTTGCTATTCTTCACACATGAAATCCCACGTCCAGTCTATGTACCTTTGCTGAGGCTGTTCTCTTGCCTGCAATGCACTGTCTCCTCTTGTCTGCCTCTTAGCAACTTTCATCAAAGTCAATATGAAAACCATTGCCAATGTGATGCCTTTTCAGATCCCCTTATCTGCTGGTATCTCCCTCCCCACCTCTACTGGTAAATTATCTTGTATTTATTTTGCATATATCTTCTAAGTATTTATAGGTGTGTGTACATATTATCTCTGATGATTGAATGTAAATGCTTTGAGGGTAGATAGTATTTCATTTTTGTCTTTTTGATTCCCCCCCAGCAGCAAAATTAGAACTTAATAAACATTTGCTGATTAACTGATTGAGTAAGCAAACTTATTGGACTAGAAAACAATCAGTTAGATGTACTAATGGTATCAATTTGCCTTATTCATAGCCCTAATGGAAGCTTTGTGGCAGTGTCCTACTCAAATGGCCATCCTAGTTAAAGGGTAAACTCTTACCTCTCATATAGAGCCCTAGACCATTTTCCATCACTATTTTCTCACACATTACTTTCTTCACCTTTGTTAGAATTTAACATAGGCTCGTTTTCTCTTGAAGGTTATAAAATAGCTCACTCCTTTCACTAATACCAACATTTTTCTTTTCTAATTTATCAAAATTTCCAAACACCTGAATTTAGAACAAAAACCCATCAATCAGAGGCTTTTTAATTAAGCTCATTTGAATGAAAGCTCAAGTCAAAGGCCAAAGCATACTATAGAAACCTCAAAGATTGTATTAGACATTCCTCACATGTCCCACATTCTGTTTACCTGCATAATGCCATACACAGAGGTCTCTTCTGTGTCTTTATCAATATCTACATCTATATCTCAACCTATTCTTCCATAGAGTCCTATTCCAATGCCTCACTGTTGCATGGAGGTGACCCTAGACTCTAGAAAGCTATAACCAGTAAGTACAAGGACTGTTCTAAAAGGTTTCAGTTACATTCTCAACAATAAGTTATCTCTGATCTCCAAGGGCAAGCATGGCTAAGTATAGAGAATCTTTTTACCAGTAGACTGACCCACAGTGCCAAATTATTTGGCCTAAATAATCCATGAAATAAAAATAGAAAATGGTTCAATCCTGCATAGGCCCCTTCCATTCTGCAATAATTCCACAAGAGTAGTGGAAAAGGTGACATAAGGTGTTAGGAATCTCAAAGTTTTGAAAACATCCATAAACATTAACTTAGCTGTCTGTACTGTAAATGGGACATCCATTGGCCAATGACCAAGGAACAAAGTTTACATACTACTGGAGGAACTGAAGAATATTAATCTTGACATCCTCCCTAAAAATGAAACCTAATAACAAAGGAAATTGAAGGAAGGATGATTTACAGGTTCTCCTTAGAAATAGAGAAGTTAGCCAAGATGGTTTTATTGTGAAGCCAAAGGCAACAAGAAACATGGCTTCATGGGAAACTTGGTCCTCTCATATTGCAGGGTTTGTGAAAAGTTATTTGAAATAGACCACCATGAAAATAATTACAGCTTATATGTCACCATCTTTTGCAAAAGTTTAGGTAGACAAGATCTATGTAGATCTTGGCAAGACAGTCTAAATTAAATCACCATATTCTTTTACACTCAATGACCTTGATGCAAAAATATTCAGAAAGGAGGACAGAGAAAAATGTTGGAAAACATGGTTTAGGTCTAAGAAGTGTGAGAGGTCCCAAGTTTCTAAATGATTTAGATACTCCATCCCTATATATCATCTATCCCTTCTTCCACAACAGTCAGGAAGTGGTGACTAGCATATAATAAGTACTTATGTATATATCAGGAGTAATATACTTATTATTATTAACATATACTTATGTATATATCAGAGTCCTCAAAAATAAATTTGAGGACTTTGAGAGAGAAATTCTCAAGGTCTATGAAGAGGTAGAAAGTACCCGAGGCATGGGGTGGGGATTGGAAATCATGGATTGTTATTAAAAAGAAAACTTGAGAACACATCAATAATGACCAACCCATGTGTTTACTTTCTACAAACTTTGGGTGAATAATATACATACTTACTGAAGACATTCTTGAAGATGGTTTGAGAAGAGAGCAGGAAGGCTTTTGAAAATAATAGTCTACAGCCGTTCACTTTTACATTCATAAATCAACTAAACACTGTAGAGAATACAAAACCCTATTGTGGTTATGGTTTTCTGACTATAAAAAACAGTATTTATCTCAGTAGAACAAAACATAACCTTAACCTCTCCTCCAAATAAGGTAATAATTTAGAAGTCACTTTTTGTAATTATTTTCCAGTATTTCTGTATATAAGTCCTTAGGTCATGGGATCATAGATTTATAAATGGAAGGAAACTTAGAGAATACTGGGTTCAACACCCTAATTTTGCAGATGAGGAAACTCAAGCAGCCAGAAGCTAAGTGGCTTGCCCAAGGTCATATAGCTAGTAAGTGTCTGAGGCAGATCGTGATGCCAGGTCTTCTTTTTCCATGGCCAATGACCAATATATCCATTATTCCAAACTGCCTCAACTGGCACACCATGTCAAAATAATCCAAAATTCCTTGAGCTTGTTTTGTTAACTCACCCTCTAATTATTAATATCGAACAAGAATGTGTTAGTAAATAATTAACAACTGGCTCTCTGAAAAGAATGTATGCGTAACACATTTAAGTGTAATCTACTTAATATTTTCTCTATCACTTCTCAAGTCTGTACAATCAACCAAACAATAAATCAAGTCCTGCCAATTTCTGAGTTATACCTCACACTAAATATTTAACCATCAGCTCTCCTCCGGTATGAGTTAGCTCAAGCTCACCTCTGACATCAAGCTAAGGACAGAATGAAGAAGCGTGTATTTGTCAAGGCTGCTTCCCTAGCCTTGTGATTCATCCAGCTGATGTTGGAGCCTGAGCTGAGGGCCTTCACGTCCTTCTTTACTCCCACCATTGTTCACTTGTCACGAGTACTTCATTTACTTGGATGAAGTCAGACAGGATCACAACTTTACTGAAGGGAAAGAACACAGAAATGGCTGCCGGGGGGGCGGCCAGGTAGCACAGCAAGTAAGAGCACCGGCTCCAGTGTCGGGACGACCTGGATCAAATCCCGGCCTCAGATACTCAGCACCACACCCAGAAATAACTGGCCGTGTAACCTTGAGCAAGTTACTTAGCCCCGATTGCTTAAAAAAACAAATAAAAGAAAGAAAAGAAATGGCTGATGGGTAGAGCTTACTTACCAAGGACTTAATCACTGTAGTATCCATGTGGGGACAGTGTAAGGTTAGTTATTTATTGTAGTTCAGTCGCTGAGTCATGTTTGACTCTTCATGACCCCTTTTGAGGTTTTCTTGGCAAAGATAATGGAATATGAAAAAGCATTCATTATGCACCTACTATGGGGCTAGGCCCTGTGCTAAGCACTGGGGATAAAAAAAAGACAGTTTCTTCCCTTGAGAAATTTACAAGCTAATAGAAAACAACAATATACAAAGGAAACTGAAAAGCTGGGGAGAATGCCAGAGGGCACCTGTCACAGCTCATGATGAAGATGATGGTAGAGTCGAAACCAAGTAGATCAGCTGGTGGCAAATGAAGAGATGGCTGGGACTTTGAGCTTCCTATTAAGGGAAGTCAAGGGAAGAGCTTTTTGTTCTGACCTCCAGTCTCCTAATCAGAGAGGCAGAGGCAACTGAGGATACTCAGGTACAAGCAGCAAAGCTGAAGCAATCTCCATGTTGATGAGTTTCTTGATGTGTTTATCTGGGATAAGTTTATCCTAGTTGGAGCATGATGAAGATGATGGTCAAGTCAAGCCAAACAGAGAAGCTGGCTGGAGGCATGATGGAGAAACCAAAGAAATTCAAAATGACTGCAACTAGGTGGGAAATGAGGAGATGTCTGAGGACATGCCAAGGACATGCTTTTTTATAACCTTTGAAATGGCATGCAACACAGTAACCATTGGGTCAGAAAAAACCACAGTCTTCCGGACATTGAAAAAATTCCCTTCTTCCCTTGAGAAGGTCCACTGACTACTGCCTTCCAAAATTTCCCAGCTAACCAGAATAAAACCTTTGATCATCATGTTCTTCCTCTTTCAATCAATCAGCCAACCAAACAACCAAAGAAACATTTATTAATAGCTTATGAAGTACCTGACACTGTGGTAGGGACTATATACAAAAGTAACATTTCTCTTGACCTGGAAATAATTCTCTTAGGCATACACCCCAATAAGTAGCTTCACTCATCAAGAAATGAAAAAAATATTGCCTTTCATATCAAATCAAAATCCTGAGTCATAGCATTAAAATTCATAGAGGTAGGATGTAAGGTGTTAGAAATCATTTAGTTTGTTTAATGATGTCAAAGAGTGAAAATAATAAAATTTCTAATAAAGACAAAGGAAAACTTACCTTCATTAACAAAGTCAAACAGGGTTCCCTAGTCAGTCAATATCCTGTCTTGAGCTATTAGGAGTTTCCTAAGAGATTTATGTGGGAAAAAGTGACTAATTTACATTAATCTTTCCATAATAACCCCATGTTTTACAAATTACACATTCAAAAGCAGGGGTGTGCTGGTAAATATTGTACAACCAGCTCTCCAGAAGAAAAAAAAGGTGCCCAAGACATACTTTTAGGTCTAACCTACATTACTGACACTTCCTTCCTTCCTTCCTTCCTTCCTTCCTTCCTTCCTTCCTTCCTTCCTTCCTTCCTTCCTTCCTTCCTTCCTTCCTTCCTTCCTTCCTCCTTCTTTCCCTCACTCCTTCCTTCCCTCCTTCCTTCTTTTCTTTCAGCCTCAACAATCAACAAAACAATAAACCAAGCTCTGATTTATAGTGTTTCTCCATTTCTGACTTGCAAATTTCAGTTCACACTGCAAATGGACCTGCAAATTCTTGCACAGGTGGCTGGGGGATATTTTCTGAGATCTCTTCATTATATCTGCACCTGTTATTGGAGGAGAAGAGCACACTCTTCACCTGGGTCAATCAGGCCTGAAGGAGTTTTTAGGAGTAAGCTTTCAGTCATCTCTCTTGAAGGTGTTGACAGAGGACAACTTCTCAAAGAAGTCTGTAAAATGTTGAAAACGACCTAATCACAAAGTCAAAAAGCAGGAGGTCTCTCTCGTCTGGGATGTAGCAAAGAATGAATATTTATAGAAGTAAAGAACATGGAGAAGAGAGTGGTCATGATTAAATATAATGAATCATTTTGTCCATTTCTGAAGATGATCCTTGATCCCCTTATGGACATGATCTCTTTCTCCTCCAAAGTCTGATGGCAGTCTTTTATAACACTTAACTATATTACATAAAGCAGAAAAGTTTTTTGAGTTTGCTTCATTCCTTCCCCTCTTCCCCCCACATACACATTAGAATATAAACTCAGTGAGGTCAAGTTAAGTCTTAATAATCTCTCTAACACCTACCATCATATCATCTCTTGCATATACTGGCATTACTGAGATAAAAAAAATCTTGGCAGCTATTTTGTTTAAAGAAAATGACTTAATAGATCTAAACATAAAAAGTTGCAAGGTAAAAAATAACTTAGAAAATAGGTGATACTTTTTACAAGTCTGGCTAGAAGAAGAATTCATACCTAAGCAAGGGATAAGTTTTATTCTAAAAGATAGAATGGACAATTTGAATTATATGAAATTCAAAAGATTCCCAACCCCAAATGAAATGAATGCAATTGGAATTAAAAGACAAACTATTGGGGAAAAGCTTCATACCAAAATTCCCTGGTCAAGGTTTCAAATCCAAGAAACACACATGATTGATGCAAAAATACAAGAAAAAAAGCAATTGGATGATTACCCAACAGATAACTGATCAAGAGAAATGCAAATTTATACAATACCTCACCACAAGCTCATAACATTGAAAAAGAATACAAAACAAGGAGAATAATAAATGTTGGGTAATATGTGTGAAAAGCAAGTACATCTGTGAAATGACTCAAGTATTCTGGAAAATAATTTACAGCTATGCCCCCAAAAGTCACTAAGCTGTCTATAATTTTTTTTACTCCTATTAGGTATATATCCCAAGGAATCCAAGGAGAGAGGGAAAGGACCCAGACATACATGAACATTTATAACAGCATTGTTTTTTGTATTAAAGAACTAGAAACAAAGCAGATGCCCATCAACATAGGGATAGCTAAGGAAATTGTGGCATAGTAATAAAGTGGAAAATAATTGTACCATAAAAAATGATGACTGTGATGGAGTCAGAAAAACATGTTAAAAATTGAATGGGGAAGCGGCTAGGTGGCTCAGTGAATAGATCACTGGCCCTGGAGTCAGGAGTACCTGAGTTTAAATCCGGCCTCAGACACAACACAAAAACTAGCCGTGTGACCTTGGGCAAATCACTTAACCCCAATTGCCCTCCAAAAAGCAAAAAAAAAAAGAAAGAAAGAAAGAAAGAAAGAAAGAAAGAAAGAAAGAAAGAAAGAAAGAAAGAAAGAAAGAAAGAAAGAAAGAAAGAAAGAAAGAAAGAAAGAAAGAAAGAAAGAAAGAAAGAAAATTGAATGGACAGATGCAAAATAAAATGAGCAGAACTGGGAAACAATTTATAGTGACAATGTTTTTGAAAGCCCTCAGAACTCTAAGGCAAAACAACAAAAGATAATGATTTCAAAAGACTAATAATGAAACATGCCTCCCACCTCTTGGCAGATAACTAATTGACTAGAGATGTAGAATGGGATGTGCATTCTCATATATGGTCAATATAATGCATTGTTTTACTGGACTGTTTATGTATGTTGTAAAGGAGAGACTATTCACTTGTGCAGTAAGGTGGAGGGTAGAGGAGTAGGGAAATAGGTAATGATATAAACTAAGAAAAAAGTAATGCAAATAAAGAATTTTTTAAAATTCTCAGAACCCCAAAAGGAGTACAGAAAGGTACACAGAGTAATTTTATTACTTCCTTGGTTAAACTTTATATATATATATTTTATATATATATATATACATACACATACATGCACAGTGACTACAATAATGGAAAGAAAAAGAACAACAAAAAAGAAACAAAAGGAAATATTGCGAGATTGTAACTGACCAAGGTTGATCCTGAAGGGATGAGATTGTGCCTCTTCCCCTCTAGGTAGAGAAATGAAAGATTCTCACCCATTTATGTTGTATCTAGTTCTTTACTATTACCAAAAAAAAATGATACTCTATTTTGGTGCATGTGTACGGAACATAGCATATACTGTCTGATTCAGTTACATATTGCTTCCTTTTATGAAACTATTTTCTTATTTTCCCTTTCTTCCCCCCCCTTTTCTTTTTTATTACAAGATGCACAGCTTTCTGGATAGGGGTAAGAGGAAGGATATATGTAGAATTTAAGGTGCTATAAACACAAACAATACCTATTTTAAAAAAAGATAAATGCTGGATCCATCTTTTATTTTGCCAGGTTATTATGAAAGACATAAAGTTAAAGAACTGAAATTTAAAATCTCATAAAGAAAAATTGAGAAGTGTGGGGTGGCCATGAGCAGGCTGTAACTTATTAAGAATGAGGAAGTAGGGGTGGCTAGGTGGCGCAGTGAATAGAGCACTGGCCCTGGAGTCAGAAGGACCTGAGTTCAAATCCGACTCAGACACTTAACACAAAAACTAGCTGTGTGACCTTGGGCAAGTCACTTAACCCCAACTGCCCTCCAAAAAAAAGAATGAGGAAATATCTAGGATAAGCAGTGAAAAGGCTATTATCTGGACAAAAGAAAAGAAAAATATATGTGGGTTATATAGCAATATAACCAATGTACAGAATGTGTGTCCCACTGGCAGCCAAATAATGTCATGAGAACTTAAGAAGGATGACAGTACCTTGCTTAGAAGTAGTATGGCGGATCTATTGGAGGACATGTACATCAATCAACCAGGAACAGCAGGAATGAATGGGTGGTGATCCCCACTATATCAGTTGGAGTTTCAGCTGTAATGACTAGCACTGTTAGCCACTCAGCTATTGATGTGGGGGTATATCACCCTCTTATTACATATCCCTCCCCTTCATTATGCTGGGCTCATATAGCATCGGTAATAATGTGAAATATATTGTGTGTCTGCCAGTAAGAACCTGATCATAAATGTCTTCTGCTACAATCAGTGGGACTTATCAGTTAAGCTGTTTCACGATGGAAGATTTAGTTTTATTTTTGAACTTCATCTTTTGATTGCAGTCTGGAACAGATTTCATTTGATGAATACATGGCAGACTGTGGACATGCAGGGCTGTTTAGGCTTTAAAAGATTATACATTTATAAAAATGAATGAGCTGAAATGTAGTATTTTCTTTTTTCTTGTGTTACCCAGACCTAGTGAGAGATGATAGGAAAACTTTCCAGAGAAGTTGAAGAGAATACACATTGCTATCATGTTAAAACCAGATTTTATTGCATTCCTATAAAATCAAATGTGGTTATAATTTGTAGTTTCTTAGAAGAGCATTTTTTACATTAAAGATGTTGCAGTAAATATACATATGTGTGTGTATTATATATGTATATATGTTTGAAAACTATATAGTTAAGTTCAATTATAATAGACATTTGTTATTAAAGGGGCAGAGTATCAGGGTAATTTCCTAGAATGAATTCAGTAGTTCCTACCTTTACAATACTATGAGTTTAACAGTTTAGGAAACTAAAAAATATCCAATTAAGACTGTCTTAACCTTCACATTTATAAGAACACAATACCATAGTGCAAAAATCTGAATAAGTTAATAAAGTGAAATGATGGCTTAGTTTTACCTAAGACACAAAAAATTAATTTACAAATCTCTATATAGTGCATAGAAAATGATGAAACAAGGTCACAGAAATTAATTTTAAAGGAACTTTGAAAATCCCAGCAAAGACTTTATATTTTAATGTTATGCTCATATATAGCCAGCATTAAAAGGGAAAGCCAACCAAGTATCAGTCCAAAGTTCTGCAGGAGAAACATCAACCAGGGTCGCTGAGTTTGAACGTGAGTCATTTCAGGAAGCTAAAAAAAGAATAAAAAAGAATGAGATCCAGATATATTCATGGCTGGGAAAAAAAGTTTGATGGGAAAAAATGAGAAACTGCGTTGTTCAGGACTTACTAGTAACCTTTCAGATTCTTGATTCAGTCACCACAATTAATTAGTTTAAAATGATAGAAGCAATTATATTACAAGTAGCCAGAAGATACATCTGTAAGCTCCATGGCAAAAGAAATATCATTAACAATATGTAGCTACCAGATTAAGTCAACTTCAAATCGTTTCACTTTTCATTGATTTAAGAACCTCAATGGAAAAACTACCTTTATTTGGAAGGAACTTAGTTTACTTGGGGGTTTCTTAGCTTGGAATTTGTGAATGGAAAGTTTATACACACATATACACATGTATATGTGTATCCATATATGCATGTATGTGTATATGCATATATTTATATGTGTGTACACACATGTGTATATATGTGTGTGCTAATATATGTATATCTACACATGTGTATATGTTTGGACATATACATATATAATTATATTTTAATGCAATTGGTATCCTCTGTAATTGTGTATTTTATTTTATGCTTTGAAATATATTATTCTGTAGTCTTCATTTGCCTGCCAAAGGGATTCACAACACAAACAAGGTTAAGAACCCACTATTTATCTGTTCTGTTCATGTAGCATGTTAAGCAGATAAATGATTCCAAGACATGATGCTGTTTTGTTTTTGGTAGTTAAAGAAATGCCCAAGAAAGTGACTCTCCATGAGCTTTTTTTCGGACCCAGGAGTATGGCTGGATGAAGCTCTCTCTTGTATTCAGAAACCAATGCTGTTACCTAGCACATTTGTGAAATACTATTCCCCATAGTTTGAGGGAAAAGTTTTCCAAGCAGATCCCAACAGGTGGCAGTCTTACATTAATTTCCATAGAGGTCTCACCCCTCCCACTTGATCTGTAGATTTGACTTTGCATGTCACTTTGATAAGTGCTCCTTTCTATCAGAATGCAAGTTTTGGTTCAACAGAGATTGTGACCTTCATTTCCCCAAATTCAAACGGTTTAGTAAAAAAACAGTCAAAAATGAGCCTGAGATAAGTGAGGTTATTGGATTTATGACATTAGAAAACAGAGTGAGGTCTATTTTGACAGGTGGTTCACTGCTTATGTATGAAGTTTAATGATTTAGGAGATGATTTCATATTATGGAAATCTGTGATTCCAAATGCCATTATGAAAGAATTTAGTATGTCCCAAAGGCACCATATGATATACTTGAAAAAATGGTGGAAGACCTGGTTTCACAACCCAGCTTTCCTATCTATGTGGCCTTAAGCAGATCACTTTACATCTCTGGGCCTCAGTTTCCCCATATATAAAATAAAGGAGTTAGAGTATGTGACTTCCAAAGTCCCTTTTAGTCCTAAATCGATGACCTTGTGAACCAGACATTAGTCTGCTGACTGTATGACCTTAAACCTGCCACATATTCTCCATGTCCTTATTTGCTCAACTTTTTAAACGGATGTTATTGCAGGGCAAATTTGCGTGGTCCCCTAGTTACCTTTAATTCATATCTTGATCTTCAATTTAATTAGCACCTTTAGTTCATAGGAATTAACAGACAATCTGAGAGTCTGAAACCAGAAAAGGGTCTGAGAGGTGATTTTGTCTTTGTTTTACAGGTAAGGGAACTAAAGTCCAGAAAGGTTAAGGGATACGCAAGAAAAATAAACCTCAAGCTCACAGCAAGCTTGTATTCCAGTAGACTATAAGCTTCCTGAGGACAAATATCACTTTTATGTTTGTCTTTGTATCTCCAGAACTTGACGTAGTACTCTGAATAAATGCATTTTTTAAATGTTTGGTGAATTGACTGAATTTTATTCCAATAAATGTTGCTATGAAACTGCTGGTCCATTTAAATGTGAGGTTATGACAAACCTCCCCCATGTTACCCATCCTACTTTCCCTTTGGCTGGGAAGGGAAAGGAATAAACTTTTATATAGCACCACAGTGGGTCAGGCACTGTGCTAAGTGCTTTGTAAATATTATCTCATCTGATACTCACACTAACCCTATCAAATAGGTGCTATTATTATCCCCATTTTGCAGTTGAAGAAACTGAGGCAAACAGAGCTTAAATGCCTTGTCCAGGGTCACACAGCTAGTAAGTATCTAAGCCAAGACCTGAACTCAAATTTTCCTGGCCACAAGTCCCACATGCTATTGACTATATCACCTAGTTACCTCTCAAAACATGTAATACCTACCCTCTTAAGGTTTTGTGAAGATCAGACGAGAGCATATTTATAAAAATCATCAGTGTATCAAACAACATCAAACAAAAAGCCACTTATTTATCCCATATAGATGGGTACCCAAAATGATTTTTTTGGGACAAAATCATTGCCCCTATCTCATGGTACAGACAGAACTTCCACTACTGAAGGTTCTCTTCTCTGTACATCTTCCTTCCCAAGAGACCTTGTTTATGGCTATATTTTCAGAGACATGTTCAACTTACTCTTCCTATAGGAAGCTTTCTCATATTGGACTTTGGTCTGACAGGCATTCTTTTCTATCACTTCCTTTTCAATTCTAAGCAAGAGGGAAAACTAGAAGCTGAGAACAGAAATAAAAGATACTAACATTCACCATAAAAAATATTCCCATATATTGTTGCATTTATGGATCTGACGCAAATCAGCAAATGAGATAGAGATTTAATTTGCCAAAGATAGGAATGATGAAGAGGGACAGAGGTTAACAGAACTGTGCCATTAAATTCTTTTCTATATTTTATAATGCATAATAGGCACTCAAAGTACTACCAGACATCACAACAGTGAGCAAAAACTTCAGAAAGTCAGAAGACATATTCATCTTTCTGGGCAAGGTTGACCATAATTTGCATGGCCCATTCAAACTTATAAGCCCAACCCAAATACATGTTGTTATATTGTTTTTTTTTAACACCCCCCCCCACCTGGGCCAAACAGGACTGTATATAAATTGGCTTTGCAACCGGTTCCAACTAGGCTGGTTTTTGAAAGGCCACTTGGCTCTTTTTAGCATGGTTATGGACACACACACACACAAACACACACACACACACACACACACACACACACACAAACCATAACAGCTCTTGGATGAGTACCAGAATACCAGAGATCCCCACAGGAATTATGTCCCAAAGAGATACAAATATCCCACTCCTGCCAAAGCTCCAGCTATATATGATTATACTGAGGGGATCTATTCCCCCTCATAGGAATCAGATAATTTTGGAGATAAATGAAGATCCAGAGTGTCTCCAGTTTTCAGGAAAAGATATTTTGAAAGATTTTAGGTTTTTAAATTTTTTTTAACCAGGAAATAATGAGTTATTTTGATTTGCTATTTTTGTTATAAGAAATGTCTCTTTTCTCCCATAAAGCAATCGGACATTATTATTTCTCATTATTTCAGAGAGTGACGTAGATTCTAGAGATAAATGGAATGAGCTAATGGATAGTTGATGTTGGTCTTGAAGCAATGGGGCTTTAGAAAGTTTCTGAAAATGCTACTACTTAGAAGCATTGCCTAGGGATTCAGGGGTGGGCAACTTGTGGCCTCGAGGTCACGTGTGGCCCTTCAACTGAACCCAAACTTCACAGAACAAGTACCCTCAATAAAAGGATTTGTTCTGTAAAACTTGGCCTCACTCAAGGATCTGCAAGGCCACACATTAACCTCAAGGCAGCAAATTCCTCACCCCTGACCACTTCTCCCTGAAACTTGGAAGCATTCAAATGGGAGGTAATCCTTGTAGAATTAATATCAACATCCTTTGGGAGAGTCATTTGCACTTCTCTCCCCACCCTACCTCACTATCTTGGAAGGTCTTCACTTTTTTGTGTGTTCATGGGCCTCTTTGGCAATCTGGAGAAGTCTATGTACCCCTTCTCAGATGTTTTTAAATGCAAAAAATAAAACACATAGGATTACAAAGAAGACCAATTATATTGAAATAGTTACTGAAATGCTTTTTTAAAAATCAAGTTAACAGACACTGAGTTAAGAATCCCTATCCTAAGGTTTTTCAACCTCCCCTGAAGATCAGAAAATGCTAGGACATGGTGTTCTAGGAGTTTTAACTGTCAGGAAAAATATAAGCTTTGCCAAAATCTATTCAATAGACCTGCCAGTTCTTAAGTACTTTACCCAAATTCAGAGTCTTAGTGCATTGATTAGAAATTCCATGAAGCATACCAGAGCCCACACACAAAACATGACTTGTCTGTGCATATGAGACAAGTACTTTTTTTTAATGCTACAATCTGCACAATCATCTGTTTGGGAAATAGGCTTTACTGTCCCAGTTGGAAACTCTAAAATGTTGAACACTATGTTAAAGGACCATTGCTCTAGTCCTGCTCTGATGACTCATCATGGAATGGAGGTGAAGTGGGTTTTCAAAAGCTATAATAATGAAACACAAGTTCTCACAGTTTCTACCAAAAAAATTAAGGGCCACAACTTTTTTTTCAGTTTAGGAAATGTCCCTTTTTGTCCATAAATTAGTAGCATTTTTTTTTTATTATTTGGGAGCTTTTATCATAGAGATAAAAAGGATGAACTGATGTGCAAATGGAAAAGCTTGCAGATGACCTGTGTGACTTGTCACTCAAGGATCAACTTAACTAAGGGTGGTAATGCTCATCTTGGGAAGGTTGACTTTAGGTGATTAATTCTTTCATAATAATTTCCATTCTACAAGGTACAGGGTAGGAGTGGGGAAGGAAAAGTAGGTGAAATCTGCATGAGTGCATGGGTGGATAAAGCCTTAACACCAATCAAATAAAAAATTCTTAAATGTTCAAATCCAGATATTTAGAAATAGAAATTACTGATTGCTTTAAAAAACATGAATTCCCAATTTTTCTCCCTGTCTTGCCCACTTGCCACAAATATCTAACCAAAAAGTAATAAGAAAGTAAGTCATTCCATAGTGATTTGCTCTATGGTACCTGTGTGCATAAGAACCAACATGGTACCCTGGATAGAAGGCCAGCTGAGGAAAAAGGTTCAAGTACCACTTCTAACTCATATTGGCTCTGTGACCTTTGACTGGAAAGTCACAACCTCCCAGGACCCTAGGCAAATCCCTGAGACTTTAAATTAAAGATGAATTATAAATCTGCATTGGTGAAAGTTCTTTTTATATTGAATCTCTGAATCTAACAACAAAAATGCCAAAATGATACATCAATAAAATTTTTTTTTAAATTATGTGCCCTATAGAACACAAATTAAAGGAATTAAGGGGCTCTCAGTAACTCATGAAAGCAAGCACAAGGGCCCAATAGGGAGCTGACCTTGGTAGCTCCCAGGCTCCCTGTAAGATATTTCCCAAGACATTCTTCCTTTGGAGTTAAGATTTCATGAATTCCTTTCCCAAACTGCCTCTTTTATACACTCGTGCTCTTGCAACATTATTGTAATTGAATTGCATTCAATATCCAATCTATTCCCAACTGGACAGATGTCTAAGGATCCCTGATTTTACTAAGTTTCAGACTTTTTTTTGCCAAGTGATGCTTCCTATTTCCATTTGTATCTTGAACAAAAGCTGGTTTCCTGTTTTGTTTTTAATATATCTTTGTGGATCTAATATTGAATATGGCAAGGTTTACTTTTTGCATGGCTTATCAATGTGTGTGTGCGTCACATAAAACAATGAACAAACAGTATTTGATACTTTCACAATAGTGCATCATCTGGCAAAGGTTCAAATGTTTATATCCATTTATTGAAAATACATGGAGATCTGTCTCATGAAGGAAAACTTTTAAAATATGTCTGTCACAGCAATATACTAAGATTTGCTATCATTAATTTTTTAAGGAAAGGGGACTTTTTTCCATTTTAAAAAGCCCATATGTGATAAGTGATTCCTTCCTGACCATCTGCTGCACAGTAGAGCTGGCCACTACAGCTGTGCACATGAAATCCAGGGCATATCATTGGATTGGATCAGCCAGGTGAATATTAAAGGTTGCTCAACATGGCAGATACTCCTAGAGAAGTTCATGGAGCAGATATTCTTGATCTGGATCTGATTATCTGGTAGTACGTACTCAGATGTTGCCTTCGTTTCAGTCCCTTTTGTGGATACTTTGATTTTGTCTTTACAAATGGGTCACTTTTGAGCCAAACAGGGAATTTGTGTGTGTGCGTGTGTGTGTGTGCGTGTGTATGTGCATGTGTGTGTGCAGACTCCTTTTCAGTATGCAAATCTACAATTGTGTGTGCAATCTGACACATTCACAAGTCAAACAATGGGTGCTCTGCACTGTAAGTTACCAGCTACTTTTTGTTCTTCGTAGGAGAAGGAAAAATTACAAGTCTCTTTTGGGCAAGACTCTTCATAGCTAGGCATTTTCTTCAAAGCAGTGTTTTGCTTTTTCTCTACCCCACCCACACATTCCCTTTGGGGGAAAAAAAGTACATTTTGAATGACTGTGATGTTTGCTGGAGGTAACAGACTGATAGCCCTGGAAACTCAAGTCTTATTTATCCTCAGAACAGGTGGCTACAGGACAAGCCCTCTCCACAGCCCACCCACGAGTGTACCCATATTTCATTTTCTTCCTTTCTTCGAGGGCTGATCACTGCTAAAAAGTCAAGGGAATGTTTTTTTTTCCAGGATGCCAAACATCTGGAGCAAAAAACAAAAAATTCAATCAATCTTCCAGATGCCTCCTAATATGCAAATGTTTGGTATATTGTAGCTGAGCCATATGGATACTTTATTCTACTTCTTGTCCAGATGTTTTGTGAAGGCATATTTGATGGCAATGAAATGATATCTTGATTATCTAAGAATGCCTGGGAGAGAGGTAGTTCAAATGGAATCTTTTTTGCGAACTAAAGATGCTACTCCAAAGACTTTTTTTTTTGCTTTTTGGAGGAGGAAAGGTAGGGCAATTGGGTTTAAGTGACTTGCCCAAGGTCACACTGCTAGTTTTGCACTCTGAAGACTCTTAGATTCAGAATGAATTACCAAAGCATAGATTAAAGAAATTCCATACTTACTAAGAGACCTTTCAGGTTACCTGAGACCTCACCAAACCCAGATTTTATATATGTGAGGCCACAGGCAGGTAAAAAGAGAAAATACCCACCTGGCTGCTCTTCTGCCTAAAGGTGATCAATAGTGATCTGGTTGATATTCTCATTCAATTTTCCGAATTATCAGGTTTAGCCTGGCTCCACCTTGACTGAGCCCATTGGGTTGTACTCCACATTCTCCAGTATGAAGAACTTTATGTCTGGCATGGAAAGTTTTATCTGCTAACCTGGAGCTCATACCAGTAATGACTTTACAATTATAACACTTACTGAGAATAACAAACAGCTGCTGTAATTTTAACTAAAAGATGGTAGGCAATTCCTTTTTTGTTCATTTGATCTTGTTCTAGTTATGTGACATAAAATTGGGGTAGGGGAGAACAGCATGTATTGGGTAGGTTGAATCATTCTGCCTTCTACTCCACTTTTTGGTAAGTATTTAAATGGAAGAAGGAAGGGAGGAAGGGAGAGAGATAGGGAGAAACAGGTAAATAGAGACAGACAGATAGGTAGATAGACAGACAGATAGATAGATAGATAGATAGATAGATAGATAGATAGATAGATAGATAGATAGATAGATAGATAGATAGATAGATAGATAGA
>NW_027185777.1:9617121-9622455 GCF_028583685.1 Petaurus breviceps papuanus | reverse complement strand
GACAGACAGACAGACAGACAGACAGATAGATAGATAGATAGATAGATAGATAGATAGATAGAGGAGAGAGGGGGAGAGAAGAGAAAGAGAGAGAAGGAGAAAGGATATATTGAGAGAGATGAGAGATTGAGATGATGAGAAACAAAGGAGAGAGAGAGAATTGGTTAGTGTGATCCATGGTATGCTATTTTCATTTGTAAATATGTCTTTTACCACCACTATTTTATTCCCTGTGATGCTATTTGAACTGTATTTTAAATCTTCCTTGCTCTTCCATTAAGCCCTGATTTAGATAAATACATGTACTTCTTTTTTTTCTATGACATAAAAAAATCCCTTGCCAAGGACCATAAGCTTAAGCACTCCACACACCTAGATCATGAGTCCATAACTACAATGGGAACTGTGAGAAGAAATTGAATGAAATTACAGCTGGAAAGGTATGAATGAGAGTTAACGACCTCAGTTGCTCTAAGAGGTATCATTTCCTATGATGGGCTCATCATCATCATATTTCCTCTTAAAATTTCAGCACTATAAGTTTAGATACTCAGCCTTTAAGAAAAAGTTTGAGATGAAATTTCTGATCTAGGTCACTTCAAGGATGTGTACCACATTTTATTGCACTTCCCTTTATTGTGCTTTGCAGATACAGCATTTTTATTTTTTACAAATTGAAGGTCTGTGGCAACCCTATGTCAAGTAAATCTATTGGTGCCATATCCCCAATGGCATGTGCTCACACACGTGTGATTTGGGTAATTCTTGAAGTATTTTATATCTGAAATTGCAATCTGTGATCAGTGACCTTTCACATTACTATAATAAATGTATGTGTTCTGACTGCTACACTGACCACTATTTCCCCATCTCTCTGTCTCTCCTCAGGTCTCCCTATTCTCTGGGACACAACAACATTTTAGCAATAACATGTTTCTAATTAAAGTATTACATTATTTTTTAATATTGTTGCATACTTAATAGACTACAATATACAGTATATAAATGTAACTCATATGCATTGGGAAATAAAAATGTCACGTGAATCACTTTATTGTAATATTTGCTTTATTACCATGGCCTGGAAATGAACCTATGATATTTCTGTAGTCCCTATAGTGCCTGTAGTTCCATTGGCAGCTGTGTAGTATAATGGACAGAGATGGACAGATGCTGAATTGGGATGACATAAATTCAAGTTCTATTTCAGATGCTTATAAGCTGTGTGACTCTGCAGCAGTCCCTTAATACCCGTTTCCTTATCTGTGTAAAACTGAACACATTGTCTTTCCCTTCTAACCCTTCCCTCTTCCAAATTTTCCCAATTCTCTTGAAGGCACAGCCATCTTTCTAGTATCCCTCTGATCTTGATGTTACTATGAACTTTTCCCTCACCCTACATAGCCAATTACTTGTCAAGTCTTGACAACATGTTTCACTTCTGACCCATTCTCTCTACCCACACAGTGGCATTTGAGTCCTTGTTTCCTTTCACCAAGATTATTTCAACTACTTCCCAGTTGATCTCTCCCCCCCCCCCCCCCAGTCCATCTTGCCTAGTAGGGCTATCAAAGTAACAAAACAGATATGACCATGTAACACCACCACCACCACTATTCAATCAACTCCAGTGGTTTCTTATTCTTTCTAAGATAAAATATAAACTCCTCTGCGTAGCTTTTAGAGCCCTATACAACTTGGTCTATTTCTTTCCAGTCTCAATGGACAGTTCAGCTAGGTGGCACAGTGCATAGAGTGCTAGACCTGGAGTCAAAAAGACTCATCATCATGTGTTCAAATCTGTCCCCAGACGCTTACAAACTGTGTGACCCTGGGCAAGTCACTTAACCCTTTTTGCCTCAGTTTCCTCATCTATAAACTGAGCTGGAGAAGAAAATGGCAAACCACTCCATTATCTTTGCCAAGAAAACTCCAAATGGAGTCATGAAGAGTCAGACAGCACTGAGCAACCAAAACAAGGCTCATTGGATGTCATTCCCATTTCTGCACTTTATGATCCAGACAAACTAGCATCCTATCTGTGTCTCATAGATGAAACGTTATTTCTCTTCTCTTGCTGTTCCTTGCACCTGGAATGCATGTCCTCATTGCCTCTCCCTCATAGAGTTCTCTCTTTTTTTAAGCTTCAGCTTAGGCACTATCTTCTTCATGAAGCTTTTCCTGGTCCCTACAGCTGCTGGTGATTTGCCTCCCAAACTATCTTGAATTTGACTGCTTTGTATATCTTTGTGTTAATTAACATTATGTTGTATAGATCTTGATGGGTGAATTTTTTGTCTCCCCCTGCCTGCACCAATTAGAAAATAAGCTCCCTGTGAACAGGGATTGTTCTATTCTTTGTACCTGTATCCCCAGCACCTAACACTGTATCTGAAATATTGTAGGCACTTGATAAATACTTGCTGATGGATGGATTGCTTCAGTGAACAGAAAGAAGATGATGTGTCTGTAACATAGAGTGTGTAAAAAATTGTAGTATGAGTTAAGGCTAGAAAGCCATTTGGGAAGACTTTGAATGCCAGGTCAAGAAGTTTGAAGTATGCTCAATTGGTAATAGACACTGGTGATTTTTTAGCAGAGGGAGGACATGGCTAGGTCTATACAAGGGAGATCATTTCTGGCCATGGTATGCAAGGAGGCTTAGAAGGAGAAGGGAGTAAAAGTAAAAAGACATATTAGAAAGCCACCAAAACATATTTTGCATTGAAAAAAGAGGGTGATTGAGGAGAGAATTTCTGTTGAGGAGAAATTGATAGGACTTGGTAACTGATTAGGTTTAAGAGGGAAGGGAAGGGACCAGTTGTGATTGTAGGAGACAGGATGAATGATAAAGGGAATGCCACAAAGAGATTATGAAGCAAGAAGAAATCAATTCAAGAAGAAAGACCTTTAGAAGGTTGAGTTCTCCCTCCATTATCTTTCATTTATTTGTTTGTTCATTTCCATTCTTTCTACCACAAAAAGCTTTTTATGGTAGAAAGAACTGAAAACTAAGGGAGTATCCATCAGTTGGAAGTGGCTGAACAAATTATGGCACATAAATGTAATGAAATACTATTTTGCTATAAAAAATGATGAAGGAGATTGTGTCAGAGAAACCTAGGAAGACTTGTATGATTTCATGCAGAGTGAAGTAAACAGAATCAGAAGAAGTTTATACAATGAACAGCTTTGAAAGACTTTAGAACTCAGATCAATACAAAGATCAATCAGCAGCAACAGACAGATGATGAAGCATGTTTCCCTTTTCTTTCTGGCAAATTGATAGAAAGAATATAGAAGGAGACAAACATTTTCAAAAATGGTACAAATTTGTTTTGCTTGACAAAACTTTTGCTATTAGGAAGGACTCTGAGTTTTTCTTTTAGGAATGAACAAAATTGGAGGAACAGAGAAGGCAGGGGAAGGGACCTAGTGATAGTGATGCAAAAAGAAAAAGAAGGAAAAGGACATTAATTCCTTTAACAATACAGAGGAAAGCAAAAGAATGTTCAGAATCAGGGCAATGTTACTATTACCATGTTATCTTTCTAGCCTTCCTTCTACATGGAAATGTTCATGTTTGGTGATGATTTTCTAGTTCATAATAAAAATATTTTTCTTTTGTTTTGTGACTTGTGATTTTGTGACTTGCCCAAGATCACACAGCTAGTTTTTGTGTTAAGTGTCTGAGGCCGGACTCAGGTCCTCCTGACTCTAGCATCGGTGCTCTATTCACTGTACCACCTAGCCACCCCTAAAAATATTTTTAAAAAGCAAAAAAAAAGGTGTCACTTAAAAGGATGGTAATCTATTATCAATGTGAATCATATTGCAACTTGCTGCAGAAGTTAAGTTTTGTACTCTCTGAGTTGTATTTAAAACATCCTTTCTGATACAGAGGATTGAGAGAGAGAAGATAGAAAAAAATGTTACTTATTCTCAATTATGCTCTGTCATAACAATCACTCCCAATCTTCCTGTCATATTCCTTAGGGAGAACTCTAAACTCTCTTACAAAAATCTCTATGGACCTTCTTAGGTATTCTCAGATGAAATGGAGAAGAACTAGGAAGATTTTGTGTATGTATGTGTGTGTGTGTATTTGCAGGGGGAGAAGGAAACACAAAGAATTGTTGGAAAGTAAGTACATTGTTGTTGTTGGGATTTTTGTTTTGTTTGCTTAAATTGCAGATAAAATTCAGACATTTACCAAAATGGGGATGCTTTAGAAAGAGCTTTTCCACTTCTAGAAACATCCTTTAGAATCAATCAATCTTTTTTCTCACAAAAATTCTAAGTATAGTTCTCTGTTGCTTTGGAGAGAGATAGAGAAAGAACATATAAAAGTCTCCATCTCTTTATAGGCATGATTCATACTGCTTTGGTGAATTAATAATTGTGAATGTTAAATTATATTAATTTTTGCTTCCTAAAATGATTTTCGAATGCAAGTCCCTTCTCTCAGCAAAGGAACATTTAAAATGATGCCATTGTACTTGGAGCAAAATATAATTTGCAAAAAGCACAAATTCATTAATGCTTTTTATTCCTTGGGAAAAGAAAAAACAAAAGAAACAAGGGCTCGCTTGTTGGTAGGTGGATCATTTTCAAAGGGCATTACTCCCCCTGGTGTTGCCAAACTCTGAAAAATGACAGAATCCACTTGTTTGTTCAATGGGGTAGGCTCAATTTAATGGAGCACTAAAGCCCCCTCAGTAATGGTACTGCTTGGACTAAATCATACTGTAATTTCTCTACTTCTGACTAGCGAAGATAGAGCCTTGTTAGAGTTCACTCAATTAGACTTGAGCAAAGGTAATGGAGGAAGAACCCAACCTTCTAAATGTCTTTCTTTCCATAGGTTTTCTAGCTGAGTAGTCAGGAAGGCTAGAACTTTTCTTTTCTCCTTTGGAGAGGTATAGCTGTTACATTAGCAAAACCTCATCTGGGATCTAACTTCAGATATTGGATCACCCAATAAGCCCCTAAGTAGGAAATCAGATAACAATAAGGATAACAAAAATAGCTAGTATTTATACACCACTTTAAGGTTTACAAAGCACTTTATAATATCACATTTTATTTTCACAATAACCATGGGATGTAGGTGCTACTACGATCCCTAATTTACAAATGAGGAAACTGAAGGAGACTGGGGTTATATGACTTGCGTAGAGTCACAAAGATGGCAAGTATCTGAAGCTGGATTTGAATTCAGATCTAACTCTGAGCATCTAGAATAGAGCACTGGGCTTGTAATCAGGGAGACTCACCTTTATGAGTTCAATTTTGGTCTCAGACACTTAGTAACTGTGTAACCCTGGGTAAGTC
>NW_027185777.1:9395984-9617021 GCF_028583685.1 Petaurus breviceps papuanus | reverse complement strand
CTTTCTTTCTTTCTTTCTTTCTTCCTTCCTCTTCTCTTTCTTCTCCTCTTTGTTCTCCATCTTGTCCTCTTCCTTCTTTCCTTATATCTCTAGCACCCGTTCCTGATACATAATAGATACTGATTTATTGATCCAATGAAGAATGTTTTCCTTCTCTCATTGGATTGAGGTTCACACTGAATTTCTTAACCGAGTTTGTGATTCAGATTGTGCTCTTTGTATTTTGATATTTTAAAGAAAAAAGACTTATTGACAACCCTGCTAAGTTTTAAGATCAAATTCAAAATGATATTCTATGTTCTAATAAAAAAAGGAAAATTTGGGGTGGGGCAGAAAAGTGATGGATAGAAAGAGATTGTAAGGTTCAGAAGATGAGGAAGTCTTTGTGAACATACTGCCAAATGCTTTGGGTAGCTCAGCTCTAGGTATATCTATATCTATATATTATATATATATGTATATATATATATAATATCTAGCTCTATTATCACACTCAGTACAATGGGGGGAGAGGATGAGAAGTTGCAGAACTCAGAGATATTTTCAGATGGTATGGGGTCATGGAAAAGCCCAGGGTATGCTTCCCAGTGCCCTCAGCATTTCCATATAGAGAAATCAAGGTATGATGAACATCAAGGTCAGTCTTGAAAAAGGGAGTAAATCACAAATTGGCAAGTTGATTACCATGTAAGGAAGGAGCAGAGATAGTTCCACCTAGGTGGAAAGGGAGGGAGTTAGAACTATTTTGTTTTTGTTTCTCTAGAACCTAATTCAGTGTCTGACACATTAGCAATGATATTTATTGATTGATATATGTATATGATCATAGATTAAGACACAGAAGGAATCTTAGAGGCCACTGAGTTCACCCCCCCTTCATTTAACAGATCAAGAACCTGAGGCATCTGTTGGTGGAGTTGTGAACGGATCCAACCAATCTAGAGGGCAATTTGGAATTATACCCAAAAGGCTCTAAAGCTATGAATGCACCTTTGACCCAGCAACACTCCTGAAAAGTCCATAACCCAAAGAGGCATTTTAAAGGGTGAAAAGAACCTATTTGTACAAAAATATTTATAGCAGCTCCTTTTGTGGTAGCTAAGAAATGGAAATCAAGGGGGAACCCATCAATTGGAAAATGGATGAACAAGTTGTGGCATATGAATGTAATGGAATATTATTGTGCTATAAGAAACAACAAGCAAGATTGTTTCAGAAAAACCTGGGAAAACTTAAATGAACTGATACAAAATAGAGTGAGCAGAACCAGGAGAAAATTGTACACAGTAATAGCAATATTGTACAACGAAGAACTGTGAATGACTTATTCTCAGCAACACAAATGATTCAAGACAATTCCAAAAGTCTCATGATGAAAAATGCTATCCACCTCCAAAAAAAGAGCTGATATCTGAATACAGACTCAAACATACTATCTTTTCTCTTTCTTTTTTTTCTTACTTTTTTCTCCCCTTCCTTCCTTCCTTCTTTCCTCCATCCCTTCCTTCCTTCTTCCCCCTTCCCTTCCTTCCTTTTTTTGTTTTCTTTTATAAAATTACTAATATGCAAATATTTTACATAATTGAACATATATAACTTATATCAGATTGCTTATTGTCACAGGGAGAGGTGAGGGGAGGGAGACATAGATTTTGGAATTCAAAACTTAAAAAAAATTTTAATGGGTTTTATAAGTAACTAGGGTGGGCAGAAGTAAAATATTAGCAAAAACCAGAGGCATGGAAAAGTTAAATAACTTGTTCAAAGTCACAAAGTAAATATCTGAGGCAGGATCTATAACCCTATCTTCTTGTCTACAAATCCAATAAACAATCCACTATACCAAGATGCCTCTCTGAGCCTGAGTTTCTTTAACACCATCTGATGAGGACCCTCCTCTCTGTTGACTACCGTTCTGAGGAACTTTCCTGGCTAGCAACAATTTGCCCTTCCCACTAATGTCTAGACCCTGAGCAGTCCTTCTCCATTTCCATAGAACCAGAATCCAGAATAGAAAATCATTTTGAATTCTCACTTAATACTTACCAAGTTCTATTTATACTGACAGAGTGTGTCCCTTTGAGGTTTCCATGGCTCTGGCATTATGGAAAATAATTCAAGAGTTAGGAGAGACGTCTAAAGGAGGCATGAAATTTTGCTTCCAATGTGAGAAAGAGAAGGGAAAATGAGGTGAAAAATAGCGAATGCCAGAAGAAACAGCGACAAACAAAACTGTGTGAAGTTTAGACAAAGCTGAGAGACAATGAAGGCTCTGACTCCTCACTAAGGAGAAACTAATTCCTTTGTCTCTAATTGGATCCAAAGATTGTTGATCATTGTAGCAAAGAATTCAATTCTTCCTGCCACCAGAACTGAAATCTTTCTTTTCTTGACCTGAGCATGATAGTATTTGGAGAGGCATTTTGTTGGAGCACTTTCAAAGCTGGTTTCACTGGACAAGGTTCTCTTCCTTTTCCCCTGGAGATGGGGTGGGGGACCAGGTGGGATGGGGGCATTTATTGATTATAAAGCTTTTTTCCAGCCCCCATTTCTTTTCATTTAAAAACATCATGCCATAGTACTTTGAAACACACACACACACACACGAAACCATCTAACTTCTTATTTCTGATTAATCCAGCTCAAAAGGGTTCCTGGTAAATTTCCAGGGTCCAGTAAATAACCAGCAGAGTAATTTTTTCCATCTTGTTGTCATTTATTTTCTTTGCTTTACAGCAGAGTCATGAAACTCGGCTTCATTCACTTGATGGAAGACTATTATCCTTGGCTGGATGGAGGAGTGTATCAACAGAAAAAAAGTTGTTGCTATGTGAAAGGTCCATGTTTGCTGCAATATTTTACTCAGAAGGCCATAGGATCTGACCTTGATTGGAGGATGTAGTCCCAGGAAATTCAAAGAGATTTTGATTTGCTATCTTTTTTGCTGGTATGCGTGTATAAATTTGGAAAACATTTCTCTGCAATAAGGTCAGGGCATATGTTAGCTAAGGACTCTCGGGACATCAGTCCTGTTACTTTCTGATGGCTGGCCGATACTATGAGCAGGACACTGATGACAGAATGACCTTAGGATCTAAGGCCATATGAAGTTCCATGGAACCACTAGGTCTCTGCTTTTTCAGGTTATCAAGAATCTTCCCATGTGGAATGAAGACTATGTCTCAGAATGCAAAACAACAAGGCAGAATGAGAGAGGCAGAGAAGTAAGATCATCAAGCCATTACTGTGCTAGGTCATAGTACATAGGTCAGACACAAAGAAAGTAAATTTGAACCGGGAAGAAGAAAACCAGGAAACCCAGCAGCATGCTCAAGTCCTGATATAGAGGGATATGGAATGAAATGTAACTCTAGCTATTTAAAACTCCCAAGAAATGAAGCTATTATTGATGAAGAGGAAGCAATCCGTTGAGTAGCAAGTATTTATAAAACATCCCTATGTCAGGTACCCACACTGGATAGAGAGCTGGGCTTGAAGTCAGAAAGATCTGAGTTCAAGTCTTCCCTTTGCCATATTCAGGTCATGTGACTGTGGGCAAGCCAAGCTTTCTCAGTTTCCCTATTTTAAAATGTGGATAAAAGCATATAACTCACAGGGTTGTAATAAGGATCAAAAGAGATAATATATCTAAGCACTTTCAAACCTCAAAGTGCTATATAAAGGTTAGCTATTATCACCCAGATTTGACTTGGACCCTAAGTGATGGAAACCACCACATTTTAGCATTTGGGATGATTTTTAGTAGTGCCTTTAGCACGCTTCTTTAGACCTGATTTACCTTCTGGTAGTAAATCAGACACTAGGGGAAAAAAAACCAAAAACGTGAGATATGGGACAATGAGAAAGTCCTCTAACAAAATAAGGTTCTCCAGTCTATTTTCACCATGTATGCTTAATGATGACTTCCTAAGTCTCCCAGGTGCTCAAACCTACTTTTAATGCTTTTTTTAATGCTTCTTGCCCCCAAACCATCATATATTTATTTTGTATGCACTTATATATGTATCTAGTCTCCCAAGAGGGACTGGACCTGTGATTTCTCAGTGTCCCCAAGTCACCCTTTGAAAGTAAGAGGTGCCAAATGGTTATGATCTGCATTGATAGTAGGAGTTTCAGCATTTAAAGTTTGCTGTATACCTCAGTGAAATCGTAGGTCCAGTTGGAATTTTTTAAATAGGCAGGACACTATGTTAGTGCTGGAGATACAAAGATAAAAAGGAAAGAGTTCCATGCCTGCAAGGAGCTAACATTCTATTAGAAAATAACACATAAGCTGAGTGAATGCCCTCTTTGTACAGTTAGTGACAAAGCATAATATAGGCTTCCAGGTAAATATAAGATGATTAGTCTCAGGTATTCTTTTAACGTTCTCTCCCTTGCACAATTCACTCCTCTATAACAAACACTTGCTTAAAATGCAACCAAATTTTGCTTTTCTTCATCTGAAGACAAAACCCCTTATCAAAAATTAAATAAGGTTTAAATAAAGCAATAAACTTTCCAGACTAGTGACACCAATTGGCCAAGCACTTGTGAAGCATGGGAGAGAGAATAGGAAGGGGAGAATTTTACACTGTCCCTCTGTACAGCCAACAGGACCATCTAGGCAAACAGTAAATTCTGCATAAGTTGAAAACTCCTTAGGTGGTAAGCGAATCTAACAAGGTTCTAACTGCTTATGATTACATTTAGTTCGGGATAGCACCAGTTTTCCTTGCTATCTGCTTCCTACTGATGCAGGTAGACCCTAGGTCCTTCCCCTCTCTGTAGACAGTTAAAGTTCCCAGGTTTCCCCATCTATCTCCCACATCCTACATTACAGTTGGGAAGCTTCTTAGCCTCAGTTTTCTCATCTCTGAAATGGGTATAGTAACCACACCTGCCTCACAAGTTGTTGCAATGATCAAATGAGATGATATATGTCAAATACTTTTCAAAACTTAGAGTACTGTATAAATATGACTTATTACCTATTATCTGGATTGACCTGATTCTCTTACATCTTGCCTCTATTATTTTAGTTTACCTACTTTTGAAAGCTTTGTAATGACATGCTTAGCTTCCTTGGAGGGAGAAAAGGGTTTTCAGCTGAAAGTATTTCCTTTGTTAGCTTCAGGTCTCTGTATCTGTCCTACTCTCCCTTATTTGACTTCAGTGATCCCTCTGGCATCCATCTTGACCCTCTTTATAGCTTGTCAAAACATCTAAAAATGGGCGACCTACAAATCGCCTGAGTTCTAGTTTCTTCTGCAGGGATCTTCAGAACTGGAAACTATCTTGTAAATCTCCCAAAGCAAGATTCCTTTATAAAGTGCAGTCTGATTACCATTGTTCCATTCAACAGAAACTTAACAGTAGAGCTACCAATGTATAATATTAAGGGCACTTCTATAGCATGGATACCATAACAATAGTCCTTGTCATTGCATCCGGAAATTATGTCCCTTTGGCAATGATTGTGCCAAAAAAGAGAAGGAGCTTTCCAAGACAACCAGTGCTTTCCACCAGTGCAATCTAACAGCTAAGCAATTCTACTTAAAAAAAATCTATCCCATTGGTTTTTTAGTATCACACAGATCAAATTGCTGATCAGCTGAGTTCTTCACTTACAGACTTACTTCACTTGTAGACTCAGCACAATGTCTGGAGCATAGTAGGTGCTTAAATATTTGTTAAATTGAAATGAGTTAAACTTATAGAAGCCAGATACGTGTCAGGAGGAGCTGAGTTCAAATCTGGACTCAAACACTTATTAGCTGTGGGACCCTGGGTAAGTCATCTAACCTCTGTTGGCCTCCATTTGCTGGTTCATTGTTGTTCAGTCATTTCAGTTGTGTCTGACTCCTTGTGAACCATTTGGGTTTTCTTGGCAAAGATACTGGAGTGGTTTGCCATTTCCTTCTCCAGCTCATTTTATAAATAAGGAAACTGAGGCAAACAGGGATAAGTGACTTGCCCAGGGTCACACAGCTAGTAAACATCTAAGGTCATATTTGAACTCAGGTCTTCCTGACTCCAGGCCTGATGCTCTATCCACTGTGCCACCTATGTGACCAAAAGGGGGCTAATAATAACACCTACCTCCCAGAGTTATTGTGAAATCAAAAGAGATAACAATTGGGGCGGCCAGGTAGCACAGAGAGTAAGAGCACCGGCTCCAGTGTTGAGAAGACCTGGAGATCAAATCCCGGGCTCAGACACTTAGCACCCACCCAGAAACACCTGGCCGTGTAACCTTGAGCAAGTTACTTAACCCCAATTGCTTAGGGGTGGCCAGGTGGCTCAGTGAGTAAGAGCACCGGCTCCAGTGTTGGGATGACCTGGATGAAATCCGGGCTCAGATACTCAGCACCACACCCAGAAATAACTGGCCGTGTAACCTTGAGCAAGTTACTTAACCCCAATTGCTTAAAAAAAAAGAGAGAGATAACAATTGTAAAGCATGCTTCACAACTGAAAACGACTCACCAACCAAGACAAATGCTTCTTCAGGCTTTTATATTCTCTCTGCCTGCTTTGCCTCTAGGATAAACCCCTTTCCACTGGCTTTTGACCCACTATTCTCTATTTTAAATATTCTATTTAGAGGAATCGAAACAGAAAAGTTGTAATGCTTACCATTTCCACTAATGATAAATAAAGGAACATCCCAGCAGTGACTGTTAAAATCCAGTTTTGAATGCATGGGTCAGTTGAGACTGAGAGGCCAATATAGAGTCCTATAAAAGCAGTGAGGGCACTTATAAAATTCATCAAGATGGCGATCTTGATAGCAAGTCCAGAACTTAACAGTACAGCAAAATCTCCTAAAGTTAAAGGGGAAAGAAAATCAGATGTTGATTTAGCAAGTTGACATATTCCAAGGTAGCCCTGGCAAAATTTACAGGGGCAGCTAGGTGGCACAGGTCACAGAGGACTGGGTTCAAGTCCTGCCTCAGACACTAGCTCTGTGACCCCAGATAAATCACTAAGCCTGCTTCAGTTTTCTTCATCTGTAAAATGGGGATAATAATATCACCTACCTCCCAGGGATGTTGTGAAGGTCAAATGAGATAATATTTGTAAAGCACTTAGCATAGTAGTTGCTATATGAATGTTAGTGATTATTATTAATTATCACTATTATAGGCTATAAATTGAAAGACAACTTGGTACAGAGGAGAGGGTGCTAAATTTGGAGTCAGTTCAAATATGACTCTATCTGGGGGAGGCTAAGTGCTGTGAATAGAGCACCGGCCCTGAAGTCAGAAGGACCTGAGTTCAAATCCAGCCCCAGACACTTGATACTTAACTAGCTGTGTGACCTTGGGAAAGTTACTTAACCCCAATTGCCCTGCCTTCTTATCTCCAAAAAACAAAACAAACAAATATGACTCTGTAATTTTGTGACTTTACACTAGTCACTTAACCTTTCTGGGCCTCCATTTCCTTATGTGTAGAATAATTGGGTTGGGTGAGATGGACCACTGTATCTATATAATCTATGATCCTATAAAATGGCTACAGTATTCTAGTAAACTCAAATTGTTTGTGAATGTTTAAATGGTCAGACAATATAATGGTCGGATAAGGAGAAGGACTTCACCTGTGATTTCACTGACAATTGGAACTCCTGTTTAAGAAGCCCCCTTCTACAGATAGAGGGCTGCACCTTCACTGTAACTTATAGTGTTAGAAAATTGCCTAGGGAATGAACTGAGAGGTTGACTTATCCAGGGTGATACATCCTAGAAGTGTCAGAGGCAGGACCTGAACTCAGATTATCCTGGTTCTAAGGCCAGCCCTTTCTGTGATATAGTACACTGCCATGCTAATAGCATGTATAGATAATATAGAACAATCAGTGCCGTTGTAGGAAAGAAACAGAAAATTATGTTTTAACCATTGCCTTTGTTTAGCTGTTCCTAAAGATAGCCTATACAGGGTGACCTGTGACCCAGAGTTAGTTCCTGATGATCTGTGACATTTTCTACTTAGATAAATGCAAAGTCAAATCACGTGCTTTCCCAGAGTTTCTAAATCTTTCCTGCCTGGGAACTTGCCAGCTGAAACTGAGAGATCATATCTGTGGCATGGTATTTATTTTTTACTTAAACAGGTACTGACTGACCGTATATGGGAAAAACAAAACAAAGCCAAAAGCAGAAACAGAAACAAAAAACAACCCACCATTTGCTGTGAAGTTAAAACATAACATGAAAGATATATGGGACAATGCATCCACCTCCCTTTGAGAAAATGAATGGCTGCATTGCCTTGGATTGAGGCAAAGCAGCCAGATTGTTTTCATTTCTCTATTTCAAGAAAAAATGAGTTCCCTGGAATTGGAGGTATTCAAGCAGGCATTGAACGACTGTTTGCTGGGGAGGCTGCAGAGGGAATTTTTGCTTCAAGTATGGGTTAGACTAAATGACCTTTACCATCCCGTCAGACTCTATAATTCTAATTCCTCATACATTGGCATATTTCCTGTGTTGACATTCTGTGAATGACATTCAAATAAAAAAGTCTGGGAACTCATACATCTTTTTCGTAGGCAGGATTAAATGTATGCATATCCTCCTCACCAGTCCCCTGGGTCCTGAACTTTCTACCAGGACAGCCATGCTTTTGCTGTAGAAATGGTCTCTAAATAGTCTCTATTAAAACACAAACAGGCTGCTAGGAGGAGATATTGTTTTAATTCATTATAACAGGCACAGGGTAGGAACTTGAGAGAGCAGTGTGTAGGATAGGTAAATTTTGGTAATGGTGAGAAAAGCAGAGAGCACCAAGAATTACCAGAGAAGGCAGGCCCAATGGGAGCCTGGGCCTCTAGGGGACAGAGAGAGTACTAGACACAGAGCAGAGATGGAAAAAGGGAGGGATAATCATTGATGATAGGGGAAAGGGTTTGGGGGACAGAACAGGGTGTGCCTGAACTCAACCAGATGCCAGAACCTGGTCTGATTAAGCTCCTTTAAGGATTAGAATGAGTAAAGCCCCCAAACTCCCTAGGGACTTCAAAGTACAGCCCCAACCACAAAAATGTGGTCAGTGAAAGTTCTGTCTGCCAGATCTTGCTGTAGAATCAGAGGCCTTTGTGCTAACTTCCTATCTCTTGAGGTAAAGGAGCTTAGCTTTCTGTTGTGGTGACTCGGGTCTCTTCTTCCTTCTCATGCTTTGATCTCTGATCACAGGGCAAACTTAGGACTAATGGACCCAGTTGTAAAGAGGCTCCTGTAGGATTGATGTTGGGCAAAACCTCCAGATAATTAAGGTGATCCCAAAGTAGACTTGGCTACTTCATGAAATAGTGAGTTACATCAAGCCAGCAGTGTGCTGGTAAATGTTTAACAACCAGTTCTCCTCAAAGGAAAAAAAGTATATATGATACACTTTTCAGTTGAATCTTCAGTACCATTTTCTTTATCACTTTCTCAAGTCTAGACCATCAACCAAATAATAACTCAAGTCCTGTCAATTCCCCATGGTGAAAATGGCCACATTGAAAATTTAAGTCAGCTCTGATAAGCAGGTAGGAGCTGGTTCTGGCACATGCCTGTGTGAAGGAGGTGTTCAGGCAGCAGCTGGATGACCAGCGGGACAGGTCTGAAACAACTGAGTCCAGAATCGGACTGGATAGTCAGTCCAAGCCTGCTCTTGTGATACAGATCCCTGACATGTGTTGTGTGTTTGTCCTTGGACAAAGGGAAGATGTCATATCAGGAATGTAGCAAACTGGGCACCCCAGACTGCTCTTGATCTCATGGTGTATGGGCTCCAGGCACACAGGGCTATGGCAAACCATTAATGGCAGGAGGCATATGAATGCCACCCTTGGCTTTTTCTAGATGATGGGGTTCTCTTAGAGCACAATAGGTTGGGTGGAAAGGTACCACCCAACCCACACCAAGACAATTGCTTTGGTTTGCCACCATAAAACCCTCCCTTGCCCCTTCTGTCTCCTGTATAAGACTCGCAGGTTGTCAGACAGTGGAATTATGCTGAGCTTAGAAGACCAAGCACAATAAATGGGGGTTATTCCCTACAGTTTTTGAAAGTCAGTGTGATGCATTGCAGTGGTGTCAAACTCAAATTGAAGCAGATCTCTGTGGGCTGCATCTTGATTTACAAAACCACAAATTAATACTATCGATGTTGTATTGGATTTTAATTTGTTTCAACAAAAATTTCCCAATTACATTTTAATCTGTTTCAGCCTGCTCTAGGGAGTTCTGAGGCCACTTGTGGCCTGTGGGCTGGGAGTTTGACATCTTTGGTGTTGGATAGAAAGCTGGCTTCAAAACCAAGAAGAGTCAGATTTGAGCCAGAGGTGTATCTGTAAAGGTTCAACAACTGGCTCTCCTGGGGGCTGGACGTGGGGAGACTGTACCCATAATCTACTTTTAGGCTTAATCTACATTAACATTTTATCCATCACTTCCTTAGGTCTAGACTAGGGGTAGGCAAACTACAGCCTGTAATCCAAATGCCATCCACACCTGTTTTGTATAGCCTACAAAGTACGACTGCTTTTTACATTTTAAAATAAAGTTTTATTGTATTAAATTAAGGGGTTTTTGTTACATTTATTGTATTTTTACACATGTTAAACATATAAAAACTATTCTTAGCTCTACTTTTTAAACATACTGGCTAATTGTAATTACCACTAATAGGGAAACAGGTATGTTTCCCATTCATGCTTAATCTCACATCTGCTTCCTCCAGTACCAGAAGTTTTGGCACCCTGCCTTCCCTTATGTGCTAACACCTGGGTCCCCAAAAAACGGCTGATTAGCCAATCTCCCTGTGGCCTGGGTACATCAGTGACTGACAATTTCTTTCTTTGCCTGCTGTGGGATGTTGTAAGGCTGAAATGACTGAAATCACCAATGAGACCCCCTTAGAGTTCCTTGCTATCTCCAGGCTTCTATTGTACCAGTCTTCCATCATGAGATCCCATTGTATCAGTTAACCCCAGAAATTCTGGCTTCCCTTGGAATATGAGATGATCACTGTGTATTACACACTTTTGCCCAAGGCTGACCTTCTTGTACTATATGTTTCAGAAAACTTGTCCATCTTTTATGAGTTCCAAAGAGACAGGGTTTGAATTATAAGGCTATTAAAATATATTCAGAAAAAAAAAGAGTTTGTGTCTATCTGCTACCATATGCCTGTCACTTTAATTTCATGCCTGGCTTTAAACATTTAGAATACATCAGCTTGATGAAGCCATGGTTTGGTTTTAATTAAAATGCTATTTTTTTCATCGGTCTGTTTGCTGACATATTGGATAAGGTTCTCCCTCTTGATATTTTTCCCACATATAACATTCAGATTTGCAAGTCCCAGCCAAAGGTATTTAAAGTGATGTTACATAAAAATGACATTCTCCCATCCAGAGTGCTCTGAAGCACAAACTATTGCTCTCCATCCTTGGGAAATATTATGAAAATGTCAGATTAAATCTTATCGTGGGCTATAGAAATATTGCCTTCTTCTCTCTTTTATTCCTATGATTTAAATGGAATATGACCTGAAGCTAGTTACCATTCAATTATATGCTGGAGAGAAGAAGGAAAGAAAGCAAGTAATGTCAGGTTATACACTGAGCATGACTGATTTTTCAGCTGTTAGAAGACAGCTGGTATAGAAGTGGTTGACTTACCCATTTCATGTGGAATTTCATGGCACAAGATGGCAATGGTTGTTGTCACCCCCGATTCAGTGGAAGATGAGAAGGCAGCTCCTATCACAAGACCATCAGCAAAATTGTGAAGGCTGTCACCAACCAGTATCATAATAGCCAAAAGACTAATGGCTTTACCTAGAGAAAGGGATGAAGACATGAAAACTAGCCAAGAGGGGCTATGATTTTTTTTCTTGATTTTCAAGAGCGGTAAACTTGCACGAGATGAATTTAACTTTCATTTGACCTATCAACGGTAACAGTTAGCTAAGTGAAATACATAGTCCCACTTGGGTTAACATTTTCAAAAGGATACATTATAAAAGAGGGATCTCTAAGAAGTTGGATATGTGAATGGAAATATTGGATAGTAAAGCTATTTTTTTCCCTAAGCCCCCTACCCTTCTTATGAATTCTCTTCTGGCCAAACTGGCCTATTTGCTGTTCCCCAAACACAGTATCGCATCTCTTGCTTCTACATCTTTATACTGGCTATCTCTAGAATGCATGACTTCCTTGCCTCCAGCTCTTAGAACCTATGACTTTTTTGTGCTGCTTCCAATCTAAAGTCTTTCCCAATTCCCAATTGTTAATGTTCTCTGTCCTCAAAAAATCACATCTATATGTAATCATCTTTTTGTGTTGTATTTCCTCAGCAGAAGTTTCTTGAAAGCAGGTAACATTTTTTTTTCCATTTTATTTTTGCATCCAAGACTATGGAGTGCCTTTGCACATAATAGAAACTTAATACATGCTTGTTGCATTGGAATTCAAATCCAATTCCCCCAAAAGTTAAATTTCTAGGAAAAACCCCCAAACCTTGAGGGTGTATGTTGACTTTAGTGTGCATTATGCTATTTCAAAGTGAAAAAAATAAATATTCCAGAGATAGTCCACTGGAAAAAGTATTGGCTCTGAAGTTAGAAGATTATGGTTCAAGTGTCATCCTTGACACTGATTGTGAGAGCTTGGTCAAATCACTTAATTTCTAGGACCCTTAGTTTCTTTCTTTGTAAAATAAGAGGTCTGAATTAGAGTGCCCGTGAGGTTTCTTCCAACTCTGAATCTATTATCTTATTTCTTTATTGCACAGGATGTCCCTATGATCATTACTTCTAATCTCATCACCAAGCTCTTAACTCAAGCCTTGATTGCCACCACCTCCCTCAGCCTCCTCTCCCCTCTGGTTGGAGGACTGAAGAGTTGACTGCCAAACTCCTCCCAATGCCTTCCTTTATAGAAGGCAGAAAGTGGACTCTCACCTCACTCCACTTTGCGTCTGCTGCTCTGCCTCCAAGCTCGGTAGCCCTGTTCTCTCCCTACTGCTTGTCACTCACATTTTCCTGGCTTCTTTTTGTGTTCTCTCCCCACCCACCCCCCATTAGATTATGAACTACTCAAGGGAAGGAATCACCTTTTAAAAAATTAATTGTATATCCAGTGCTTAGAACAGTGCCTGGAACATAGTAGACACTTACTAAATGTTAATTGGATTGGATTGGATTATTGCTCCATGATCCATGACCACATATATTTTGATACTTTGTCATATACATTTCAATACTTTGTTTTTACATATGTGTGTATGTATATATACACATATGTATATATGTGTATATGCACACATAGATGCTATACACACACAGATACTTCTGTGAGATTCTTGAAGGCAAATAAAAACATGTGCTTTCAGAATAACATACTCCAGGATGCCATTTAACAAATTATTTCTTTGGGGATATTATAACATAATATTATTATATATTATGTTACTGTGTTATAATAATATAATGTATTATAATATAATAGCAGCCACAAAAGGAGGAAACTTCTTTAAAAATGTAGAAAAATAATAAGAGAGAATTAAAGGTCAACTTTGTGTTGCTAAAGTCCTATTTTAATTACTCATTATGTTGTTAACTGATCCCACATTCCCCAAAAGTACATCACTAAAAACCAAGGTCTATCAGGTCTTTTCAAACTGCAGATACTTTGAGCATAGACTTAGCAAAAGGTAATTGTTTAAGGACCAACATGGCTAAGCAGAGAGAACCTCATCACTAACTGTACGATCAACTATAACATGATGGTTTTTTGACCATAGTAACAGACACTGTCAAATAAGGCACCGAGGAGTAGTATCCACATCAATGACATCATGTATTTTTGGAATATAATTTTAAAATAATAAGATTTTTTTCACAATTGATAACTTCTGTAGTGTCATGATTCAAGATCACATATAATTAGATGCGTCAGTATTTTAAAATCATATCAAGAACTCTTAAATTCTTTAGGGAAGGTAGATAAAGTGTTGGAGTTAGAGTCAGGAAGACCTGAGTTCAAATCTCACCCCAGATACTTACTGAATGCATGACCCTGGGAAAGTCACTTAACCTCTGCTACCCTCAGTTTCCTCATCTGTAAAATGGAGAAAATAATAGCACCTACTTCTCAGGGTTCTTAAAAGGATCAGATAAGCTAATATTTGTAAAGTACTTGACAAACCTTGATGTGATCTTTAAATGCTAGCCCCCACATAGCACCTACTATATCATCTTGTGGGTAAGTGATGTACTTGATACCCATTTTAAAAAATTGAAATTATTTGAGATAATAGACCATCTTGTTCTTGTCTTGTTCTTGTCTGGTTTTAGTGTTGTTTTGGAGAATTTTTCACTTTAAAATCAGCTGTCAAGATAAATGAATGTCAAGAATTCTATAACTTAGTGTAGTCACAAATATAATGTAATGCCAGTCATATATTCAAATGTTTTACTTGTGATTGTTGATCAAAAACTCATGGCATCCAGATACAATTAATAATTAGCTCCAAATAATATGGTATACAATTAGTCCCCCCCACCTTGGTAAGAGAATCTAGGCTTCTGATTTCATCTATTTGGAGAACTCTCAGTATGATAACTCTCTCCATGACGCAGATTGAATCTTCCTCTGTAACTATTAGATTAATGCCATAACATAAGATTAATGCTCCAACTCAAGGTGGGAATAACAACAATGAAACAAAACAAAACACTCATCCCTTTAAATGTGAAAGGATGCGAAAATGTAATCTTTTTTTAAATAAACATTTCTACAATGCAAAACAAACCGAGGGGTTTTTTTTTCATGGAAATGGCATTGTATTGACACTGGCTACACACAGTCCAAGATGTAATATATTCAGATAAAAAATGGAAAATTCAGGTAATTATCCAGATGTCTGTCCAGGTTCCAAATGTGGTTGGATGGGTTGGCATCATGGAGACAGCATAAATTTAGTCTGTTCTGTTCCAAAAGAGAATCAGACAATGTGTCTGACACTGGATAAGTTGTGCAAAAGAATAAATCTTGTTATTTAGCATCCTGAAAAGGAAATGCCACATATTTCAAGATTTCCTGTAGACACAGTAGATTCTTAGATATGGTGCTTTACATATTATATTATAAAGTATCAGGCATTGTAGCGCAAAGATTTGGAGGCAAAATTGAAGTGAGAAGGCCTGGGCTTAATTTTGGACCTCACCATTTACAGGTATCTGTAACTATCTTTCAGAAAGATCACTCTCTTTGCAGTCAGAGGACCTGGGTTCAAATCCTGCCTTTGATACACACTACCAGGAAATATTGGGCAAGTCACTTAGTCCCCCTGAGTCCCAGATTCCCCATGTACATAATGAAGAGATTGGACTAGATGACTTTCTGGGTCCCTCTTAGTTCTATATCTATGAGAATCTGTAAAAATGGGCTAATAAAACTTGTACTCTTCCCTGTGAGAAAAGTAATTTGTAAATGAAAAAATTCTATATAATCATCATAAGACTCTGAGCTAGAAAAGATCTCAGAGGTCATCTGGTCCAACTCCCTCACTTGAAAGATGAGGAAGAAACTGAGACTCAAAGAGAAATAAGATGACTTACTTACAGTCACAAAGTTACAGTAGTGGGTGCTATTTGAAACCAAATCCAAGTCAAAGAATTGAAGGCCTAAAGGAAGAAGGGACCTCAGAAGCCATTTCTAGTCTAATACCCTCATTTTATAGATGAGTTAAGTTTGCTAACATTTCTATGACGCTTACCATGTGCCCAACACTGTACTAACTGCATTACAACTACTATCTCATTTGATCCTTACAATAACTGTGGGAGATAAGTGTTATTATTATTCCAATTTTACAGATGAGAAAACAGAGGCAAACAGAGGTTCCATGATTTGCCCAAGGTCACATGGTTAGTAAGTATCTGAAGTCAGATTTGAACTCAGGAAAATGAGTCTTCCTGACTCCAACTCTCACACTCATTTAGTTACTTGCACAAGGGGATACAGATAATAAATTTTAAAGATGGTAATTAAACCCAAGTCCTCTGAATTCAGTCCAATGCTCTTTCCTGTAATGTTGTGTTTGTCTTTCATTTTAGAAGAAGATCATGACATCAGGGAGATAATGACATGATTTTGATTTAAGTAGGAGAGGGTTGTGCAAGGCCACCAGCCTCACTTTTTCCTCCAGAGCCACTGGGATCCAGTGATCAGATATTCATCAGGATGACTGGAGATGACGTGTTCACTGAATTGGTGTTACCTCACTCTAAGTGAGTACCTGAAAAGGCCTTAGCCTAAAAGGATCAGGGTCTCCCATTCCTGTAGCATAAAACTTTCTGGATCACAAAAAAGTTACATGATTTGTCCAAAGTTACATGGGTAGGAAGAGGCAGAACCACTTATTGATGTCCCTTGAATCCAAATCTAGTGTTATTTCATTATACCATAAGAAGGAATTATTTTTATCTGGGTGACCAGATGCAAAATAAAATTTAAAAGTATTGAGAAATGCTATTGCAGGGAGAAGTAGCCAGGACCCATTTTTTTTAGGTCATTAAAACCTTGGTGGACAAAGTTTTTTTTTTATCAAAACATAATTACTTCATCCTGGTAATAAATGACTATGAAAAGCCTTCTCATTCATTTCCTTTTCTTCTGAAAAGATAGTCATACCAGAAGTCTGGGAATGAATTCTATTTGTAAAAACAATCCAAGACCTTCAACTCTGTCAGTACAACATAAAGTAAAGAGCTAGTAATTAGCGGGTTAGTTTGATTAACAATGAAAGGCAATATGGACAAGTTAAGTCTCAAAGTCTATTTGGACAACATGCGCTGGTCTCATTTGGCTGTCGAATTCATCGAATTAACCAGATGTTGGCTGGATCTCCTTTGTCATCACATCGACAAGAGTGAAGACTTTCCTTCAGTAATCTATTCCAATACATTACATTCTTGAAAACCCTTCCCTGTATCTAATAGAAACTCCCTTTTCCCCACAAATACTATAATTCATCCTATTTCCCCTATTATATCACCAGGGAAGACAGAGAACAGCTAGTTCTTGGCTTCTTTTTTTCATTCTATATTTTAATATTGATGAACTCATCCTTCACTCTTCAGTTCTTTTAGTCTTTCCACCTTAAAGAATTAGAAAACAAAGCCATCCATCTTTGAGGCTCTCCTCTGTATCCCCTTCATATCCTGAACACAATCTTCTCAGGATGATTAAATACTACCTTGCACAAGACTGAGAGGTGACTCCATTAGATCCTCATATGGTGTTTTTCACATAAAACTATCTGTTGTAAAAACTCAATTGAAACACAAGATAATAAGGTGGGGGTTAGTCCTATTCCTTCATGTGCTTATTTATAACAAACACCAAATAAAACACAAGTTTCTTTAAATAAAACAGTGACTCATTCACATTCTACTTATACTCTATTATATCCCCAAGTCTTCATCCCACTCCTTCACCACCACAATGAAGTGCCACATGGGGAGGTTTGAAGTTATTTGAGGTAGAGTTGGGGAAGGACACAGAGATACACAAAATAAATTTCTAATCATTTTACATGGACAACCCTCATATCAGTTGTCTGGAAACTTCTAGAGTCCAGTAATGTTGGCAGGTTTATGAATTTTTCTGCCAATTTTCGGAATTTATGTGGATAGTTCTTATATAGTTCTTTTTCAATGTGGAATTATGTCAATATTTTTTTATCATCAGTCCAGAGCAAAAGGAACTTGTTTAGTGTATTAAGCTAAGTGCATGATTTGTATTTTGTCTACATCGAGATTTGTGGCCCTTAACAAATATTTTTAAAAAGAGGCTTTACAAAACCTTTAATATTAGCATCAAAGACAATTTGAGCCATCACAGTATTGTAGTTTACCAACTGTTTTGTTTTTGTTTTTCAGAATCAATTGGTGATTTCATTGGTAACAGGGAAATCCTGTGAGCAAACTCCTTTTACTGAAGTAGAATGGCACCTGTTTTGTAGCTTACTATCTTAAAGAGTTGCTGGATAAAAGGGGTGGTCATTGAGAGTTGAAACAACTTATCCAGAAACTCACAACCATTATGAGTCAGATGTAGGACTTGAACCCCGGTCTTTCTAACTCTAAGACTGTCTCTAACTACTGCACCACACTGTCTCTTTATAACCCTTTCCAAAGGACTTTAACACCTTACATGCATGATTTCATTTGATCCCAACAGCTACCCTGCGATGGAATTGCTTTACGTATTATTATCTCCATTCTTCAGATAAGAAAACTGAGATTGGGAGAAGTAAAAATGATATACCCAGGCTCATATAGCAAATCAATATATGAGGAAGAATGGAATTCAGCTCTTATTGGCCCCAAGTGCAATGTTCTATCCACCATGGCAAGTAGCTGCCTGTCACTAAGTCAAGTCAACAAGTATTTATTAAGTGCCTACTGTGTGTGTGCTAGGCACTGTGCAAAGGGAGATACAAAGAATGGCAAGAAACACTATTCCTATCTTCAGAAAGTTTATAATCTAACAGGGAAAATGGTACATAAACAACTAGGCATATACAAGTTATATACAGAAATAGATAGTGGGATGTACCTAAATTTGAGGTAAGGAAAAATATCCTAAAAATTCTAAGCATTCCGAAGAAGAATAGACCACCTCAGGAAGGCTGCTCATCACTGGAGGTCTTCAAGCCAAATTAAGTTCTCTATTGCTTATGATATGGAAGGTATTCTGATTTAGCTACAGGCTAGACTATAAGGCTTCTTAGGTCCCTACCAATTCTTTGATTCTCTGATTCTGTGATATTTGTACATAATAATCTTCTTTTTAGTTATACTTTACCTATATTTTAGATTTAAATTTTTTATTTTAAACTTAAATACAAAACAAGAAAAGAAAAAAAAGCCCATTGCCTTGTACACTGCAGAAAATAAGAGGATTCAATACAAAATCATAAATTTCCATTTCAAGAAAACTTAAGTAATAAATACTACACATTGTTTTCAAAGCTGTCCAGCTTTTCTTTTCTTCTTTGTAGATCTTATTTTGTTCTCTGCTGTGTACTTTTTATTTTATTTTTCTCCTCCTCCTAAAGAAGACCACAATTTGGGGTGGCTGAGTTCGGATTCGGCCTCAGACACTTAACACACACACACACACAAAACCTAGCCGTGTGACCTTGGGCAAGTTACTTAACCCCAATTGCCCTCCAAAAAAGCAAAAAAAAGAAAAGACCACAATTTGCATGAATATTTCTCACACACAGATGTCTATAAACATATACATGTATATAAACACGTACTCATAAATATACATGTAAGACTGTACTATGCTTATTTCCACTTGTCATCTGTTTCTCTGAAGGTGGATAGTATCTTCTTTCATAAATCCAAGTCTTTCCATGTTTTTTTTAAATCAACCAGCTCATCATTTTCTATACCACATCAATATTCTAACCTAATCGTATTCTGTCTGAAAGATTGTCTATGAAAATTTTCCCCTAATTTTCTGTATTCCATCTGTTCTTGGCTATGTTGGTTTTATTTATACAAGAAAATGATATTTCTTTAATTTTGTTCCAGTTTTTTAGAAATGGGAATATAGAGAGGATATTCAAGTCCAGTCTTATGAAATCTATGAGGCAAAATGTAGTAAAATGGCTTTTTGGGATGCATTTCCATGATCTTCTCTGTGAAAAGGCAGTTGGTTAATCTAATTGGGAATGAAATGCTACAACTATCTGGATTTCAAAAATAATCTGAGATGGAAAACTTTCAGAGACACAACCTTTGAATATTACCAGTGTTCCTTCCTAGTCACCCAGCTCTTTGCCCTGCTACTATACCCATAAACACAGTGTGATCTGAAATTTAAGCTTTCACTATAGGTCTTATATGACTGTTTGGTAGTCCCAAAATAGGAAGGGAAAGCAGACAGGGGTTTTACTCGCATTTAAGGACTGTTAAAAGAGGAATAATTGATAGATTTTATGATAAAGGAAACAACCTTGAAATGATTGACTGTGGGGTGCCAGTTCAATAAGAAGACAAATGAAAAATTTAGATGACTTGGATTTGGTAACAAAGAGATCATTAGACTTTAGAGAAAGCAGTTTCAGTAGGTATGAATGGTAGATATTGCAAGGAAGTAGGGTGAGAATAGATCCTGAGGAGTCAGAGAAAGAGGGATAGCTTATTACTGCTAGTAATTTGGCAACGAAGAGGAAGATGATAGGATGAAAGCTTGAAAGTATAAGAAGATCAAGGAGAGGTTTTGTTTGTTTGTAGGATTGGGAAGACATGGACATGTTTATAAACAGAGAAGTGGGAGATGATCAGGATATTGAAGATACATAGAGAAAGGGGGAAGCAATGGGTTTAAGGAAAAGGGTGGATTCATGGTGGCATAAAGCGGCCTCTGTGATACTGGAGAGAAGAAGTCCAGAACAGTTGACAGCATTGAAAGGTTTACATATAAGGAGAAAACTGAAGGAGTTTATGTCAGATGGCCCCAATCTTTTCAGTAAAGTAAGGGATGAGGTCATCTGCTAAGAGCAAAAAGAGAAGAGGTGGAATTGTAGGTCTGAGGACAGATACAAATAGCTACGTTGTGAAATATGACAGACTCAAAAAGGGATGAATAAAAGGGCTGCTAAATATCAATGAAGGCTCAAATGTAGTTACATAGCATAAACTTGTAGCCAACTCAGCATTCCTTTTTGGCTTTCTCCAACAGTGCCTGGGATTAGAAATTGAGAAGATGGATCACAGGAGTTACTTGGAGCCAGGTGGTTTTAGAGAAGAGATGTCAAGTGGTTAAGAGATTCAAGGATGAAGGAAAGTTCAAATATCAATGAGCTATAATTGGCCAAGTAGGTAAGCGTGGCAGGACACTTGCTGCTCTGTTATGGAGTAGGAGACTAGGGAGTGATTGAGTAACCCTAACATGGGTAAAGAGCAGGTTTTAGAAGAATGAGGGAGTTGATAAAAGGGGATTGTGGTCATTCTCTTACTCAAAAATCTTCAATCATTTTCCATTGTTTATTATACAAATTATACACTTCCGTCTTGCACACAAAACTCTCCCCAGTTTGTTCTCAATCTATTCCATAGACCCTATGTCAAAACCTAACTCAATAAATTCTCAGTCCCTCAAACAAATCCTATAACTTCTTGCCTCTTTGTTTTGGTCAAGATGTTCCCTCCAGCTACATTGACCTTTTCTTCCACTTTCATTCTGCCTGTTGAAATTCTTTTCAGCCCCAGACACTTAACACAAAACTAGCCATGTGACCTTGGGCAAGTCACTTAACCCCAATTGCCATACCTTCCCCCCTCCAAAAAGAAATTCTTTTCAAACTTTAGTTCAAGTGCTTTTCTGAGAAGCCTTGGTTTTGGAGCCCAACAACTTGGGTGTGAATTTGGGCTCTGCCACTTACTGGCTGTGTGACCACAGGCAAATCTCTTAACATCCTTCAACTTCAGTTTCTTCATCTGTAAAATGAGGGGCTTGGATGAGAGTCATAACCTTCCTGCTCTAAATCAGCAGTTTCCAGAATGTAGTCCAGAGACCCTCTAGCATCCTTGAGGTCCTTTTAGAGGATGCATGAGGTCAAAATAATTTTCATAATAATAATAATATGATTTAATTTTTAGTACAGTACAGATGGATAGATACAACCCACATAAATAAAGGTCTTTGGGGTTCTAAATAATTTTAAGAGTGTAAAGGTGTTCTCAATAATGTTTAAGAATATAAAGAATGTTGAGATCACAAAATTTGAGAACCATTACTCGAAACCTATTGTGAACTCTCAGATAGACAAAATCTTTCCTTCCCTTTACTATGTCCCCAGTATGCCATTTGTAGTTTTCATATTTTCACATTATACATGTTCTTTTAATAATTTGCATATGTGCTATTTTTTGTCTAGTAGGCTATAAACTCCATGAAAGCAGAGACGAAGCCAGATTCATCTCTGCATCCCCAATAATGCCAGTCAAACTGCCTTGCATGTAATAGTAACCCAATAAATCTCAGCCAAACATTTATCTTCCTAGAAAACATAAATTCTGAAATAAGGAAAGTGATAGAATGGAAAGGCTTAGATTGAAAACAATAAGAATAAATGAGCTCTAAAATGAAATCTGAAATATGAGGCATTTTGGATTTATACAAAGTCAACATGATTTGTATTGTTGTTATTGTTGTTTAGTCCTGTCTGACTCTTCATGACCCTGTGGACCATAGCATGCCAATGCTGTCCATGGAGTTTTCTTGGCAGTGTTTTGCCACTTCCTTGTCCAGTGGATTAAGGAAAACAGAGGTTAAGTGACTTGTCCAGGGTCACATAGCTAGTAAAGGTCTAAAGCTGGATTTGAAGTCAGGTCTTCTTGACTCCAAGACCAGCACTCTATCCACTGAATCAATGATATAGACTCCTGAGGAGAATTTATAGTATGTTGTGACAATTGATGAGCACTAATGGATGCTTAGAAGTTCTCACTGACATATATATATATATATATACACACACACATACATATATAACACATGTAACTCATGTGTGTATATTATATAACATACACATACCTACATGAATACACATGTATAGTTACATATATACATATGTGTATACATATGTGCACGTATATATGACTCACTTATATTCTGTGATATATATATATATATATACATATATATGACTCAGTTATACTCTATGATAGCTAGGTGATGCAGTGGATAGGGTATTAAGCCTGGAGTCAGGAAGACTCATCTGTGTGAGCTCAAATCCAGCCTCAGACACTTACTAGTTGTGTGACCATGGACAAGTCACTTAACCCCGTTTGCCTCAGTTTCCTCATCTATCAAATGAGATGGAGAAGGAAATAATAAACCATTTCAGTATCTTTGCCAAGAAACCCTCAATAGAGTCACAAATAGTAGGACATGACTGAAACGATTGAACAAAATCCACATATTATTTAAAAGGTGCTAAATATATTCTCAGGAAAAAAGACTGAAAATTTCCCTATAAAATTTCTTCTTCTTTAGAATATGAGCTCCTTGAAGGCAGGGACTCTTTCATTTTCCTTTTTGTATTCTCAGCAACTAGCACATGTTTCTGCCACATAGTAAATGTTTAATAAATAATTTTTGACAGGTTGATTGATTAATAAGGAGAATGAGATTTGGGGAAAATGGTATAATATCAGTTTCAATTCGCTTTGATACTTTGAAGATTAATTACAAAACTGGCATGACAGTGGAATGAAATATCAATACAGTTTTGACAACATTTAACATTGGACTTCATCTGTTCTGAAAATCAAATGAGATAATATTTATAAAGCACTTAGCACAGTGCCTGGAACATATTAGGGGCTTACTAAATGCCTGTTTTGTCCCTTCCTCCCTCCTCAGTTACAAATAGCAAATGTTTTCCACAGTACTTACGCTTTCTGTTCGAGGCAGTCAGACTATCTATTGGAATTTCAGCTGTGTCTGAATCTTCAGAACTTTTCTGTTTGGGATAAAAAGTAATCAATGAATGACAAGGATTTTCTATCACGGTTGTTCAAAAGTTTAAAAAAAAAGGTGCTATAGTTGTTAAAGTGACATCTTAAAAGCACAGGTATCTTATATAATTTGCATTTTAGTGATTAACTTAGAAAGCTAGGACTGAAGAGCTGAAAGCAGAGATATATTTGACCATAAATGCACTCTGCATAGAAAGTTACTCCACAGGGTAGCTAAAGGCCATTGAAGTGCTTTGTGATTTAGGATGGTCTTAAATTATGGAAGCATCTATGAAACTGAAAGGTTATAGACAAGATTTTTGAAATAATTTGTGGCCCCCATCCCTACATATTGGCTAAGATTCTCCTACTGACCTTCAAACATATGGCATATTCTGTGTGGAAAAATGATACATGCATTTCAGGTTTTCTTCATAATAGTGCATCATTTTGCATCTGTTCCTTTGCCACTTGGTAACTCAATCTTTTTGGATAACAAGCTACACCAATGGACTTTGGAGAGAAAATGCAGGTTTCTTAGGGCAGAGTTTTTTTTGCCTTCAGCCATTCAGGTCCCAGAGAAGTGAGGGTTTGAAATCAAACCTCAGAGCATGAATCAAGATTGCGCAATCTGATTTCTGTGACTGACTCATAGTTCATCAGCAGGCCATTCGTTCCCTATATCTACACCTCAGATAGTTATTGGATATTGTGAAGAATCTATTTTTTACCTGTCTACTCAACTTGGCCACTATGAAGATGACTTCAAATGTCATTGGCACAGCCTCTGTTCCAAACAAAATAAAATATGATGCCATGGACAGATTTACCCAAATCCAGACGTTACAAGGAAGGCCCCTCGTCAAGCAGTTGCCTAAGAAGTAATATGAGTTAAGGGCATTTTTCTTTGGCCAAGGAGTGTTTTGTTTTGTTCTGTTTTTAAATCAGGTGGAGGCAGCAAGGTGACAGATCTGCAAAATTAGGTCAATCTAAAAGGACTATTGAGAATGACTGAGAAATAGCTCACATTTCTGATTTATAAAGTATTTTCCTTATAACTATCCTGTAAGGTAAGTACACCAAAGGCCTATGGCACACAGGAAATAATATTCTTTAGCTCTCAGGACATAAACAACAATATCTGTGATTCAGTCCAATAATAGGAATTCTAGTATTTATTCCAATTTCCTTATACAGCCTTTCCTGACATAGCATGTGAAAGACTAGTAGGCAAATATCCAAGACTAATCAACTGCAAAGAATTACTCATATTCTTCATTCTGCCTACCCAGTTCTGAAAAGAAGAGGAAATTGGATCCTACCAAATAATCCTAGTAATTAAGATCATTTTGATTTTGCTTCTGGTTGACCTTACAATTTATAGACCAAAAGGAAGGATGAGGTGTTCAAATAGTGCAAAGGTATTCAGAGGGCATCAGAATTCCGCTTAAATGCCTCTTAGCACCTCAATCACTTCGCTGACATAGAAGTAATGAAATCTAAATGTAAATAAGTTTTATACTTCCAACCCCACTCAAAAGACATTAAACATATTCAAATAGTAAGTGCATTTGGGCTTCGTTTTTTAAAATGGACTCTTCTTGTACATATTTCTTGAATTATGGGGGGCCTGATATCTATTAGGGAAGATCCTTATATTTCTGATTAAATCCAAGGAGAAACTCCAGTTCAAGTTAATATACCTTCAGTTCCTCTTACTGAGGATATACTGTCCTAAAGTCACAGTTATCTAAGGCAAGTGTTTTCCAACATTAGTCATTTTTTTTGGAGGGCAACTGGGGTTAAGTGACTTGTCCAAAGTCATACAGCTAGTATGTGTGTTAAGTGTCTGAGGCTGGATTTGAACTCAGGTCCTCCTTACTCCAGGGCCAGTGCTCTATCCCCTGAATTAGTAATTTTTTTTTAAATTCTCAAATATGTTTATTCTTTCTTTGATGCTGCCTTACATGGAAGCTAGAATGGATATGACATGACATGAACTTAATTAATTTCTGTGCATTTAAATATGGTAGAGATTTCTGTATAGGCAATTCCCCTCATTGTAAGCATCTCATTTGTCAGACTATTCTCCTGTTCAAAATTTGCACCTATGATAAGATGTTTTAATTGATTCCTTCCCCAGATATCTGCTTACTGACAACCAGTCATGGCCTAAGGTCACTTAAGTTAGAAGACCAAAAGGTCTTCATGACCTTTCTTCATGAAAACATTAACAGATTCCTTTGAGCAGTCAGAGAAAGTACACAATGCCAATGTATTCTTTACTTGTACAGATAACAGTGATCTGAATCTGTCAGAGGAAAAAAAGTCTTTTGCATACCAAAACAACTTCCTGGTGTCTGGCAGTTCTTTCTGAGAAGCACTAGTCATGATTAAGAATAGATAAATCATCAGTGAGAATCACATTTAGATGTTCTACTGATTTTCATCTTTTCATTGAGGAAAAGAGGAAAGAAGAAAACCAAGTCAAAGAAATATTGGAGACTGATGACCTACCAACTGGATAGTTGAGATGGATTTATCTCTGCCTGATTGGTCATTTATGTCAGTGTCCACTGCAAGCTCATGGGAATGGCCCACATGCCCATTAACCAGGGACAGACCCTGTTGGAGGACGAGGATGTTTCATTTAGTGCCAAAGCTAGATGAATGCAGGTGCAGCTTTGGCCAGTTTCATGCTCAGAATTAGCATTTCTGTTATCTAGGAAACTGGTCCACTAGAGAGCAAATACCCTTGGAAGTATTCTAGTTGTGATAAAAAAAAAATATTTGTTAATGGACTTTGGCTTATAAAACTCCAAGCCTAATCTGAAAAATTAGGCAGGAATTCTCACAATTTCAAGGGGTTGGGGGCTTTTGAAATTAAACACTGAAAATTGCTAGTTGAGAGAAAGGACAAGAAGAGCAGTGGGTTTTTTTACATTGTCTGAAAGAAGAATGGGCTTGTTCAACAGCCGCACTTACTAAAAGCTTATAATTTATGTGTTTTTGATGGATGTATCCAATAACACAAATTAAAGTCGAAGTTCGCTATGTAAAAAACAAAGAAACTTATGCAACTTGAAATGAAAACAGAATTGTCATTAAAATATTGACAGCCCCAAATGTACCCAAAGAACACAAATTTAAGTCAAGCTAACAATGTAGAAAACAAAGAAACTTATGCGACTTAAAATGAAAAGAGAATTATTATTGAAATATTGACAGCACTTTCCCTCTACACAATGCATGACATTGATTACTCAAGTACTTTAAGGCATACTCCTTACAGGAAATTCATTGAGAGGGAGTTTTGATACACAGAGATAGTCTTAGTAAAGGCCAAAGTCTTCAATGTTCTGAACTGTCATGTTTCTCTCTCAGCTGTGTTCCCATTCTCCCCTTAGAATAGATGTTGTTTACCTAGCTTATTTCTCTAATTCAGAGACATCATAAAGCATATTTTTACCTTTACCTTTCATCTCTACCATAGTATATTAGTGTGGACCCAGAGGAATCATCCTGAGAACCAAGAAATACTTTAAATAAAAGTGGGAAGGAAAACCTGCAGTTCATGTGCTATTTATCTCTAGGATAAAGCTAACTAGTGCTTCCTCATTGCCATGATATTTTATGTAGGTTACTCATTGATATCAGAACCATTGAAGAACTAGTAGGGAAGGAAAAAATCTGAGGTTTAAGGTAAGTTTAAGTGAAGGAATGGAACTTGGGAGTCAGAGAAAACATATGAATTCTAGCTCCACATCTTACTACATAGATAAGTCTCACACATCCACAAACTGGGGGTGACAATTGTATCACCTACCTTCGTGGGACTGTTTTGAGGCTGCAGTAAGAGAATGTGTATGTGAAAAGAAGAGCTACACACACATACACAAACATGCTTTTGGTGTCCCCCAAATAGTTATTTTATTTTTACAACATGTAACAATGAGGAGAAACAACATATACATTATCTATATGATATTTTTATTTACCTGACCAATTTAGCTTGAATTTTTTAAGGCTATAAAGTATATTCTTCATTTTACCATAACTTTAGAGATAAAGAGATATTCAAGAAATTTGCATTTGACAAATCATTGGAGTGGTGTGAAGTTTCAATATGCATTAATGGCACAAATTATCAGTGAAAAAGAAGTAGTCTTAGAATGCATTAATTAGCACAATGTCCAAAACTAGAGAGGAGATAGAACCACTCTACTCCATCCTTGTCAGGCCAATATTGGTAGAATTCTGTGTGTAGTTCTGGGCACCACCATTTATGAAGGATATTGTAAGGTTGGAGCACATACAGGGCAGCTTAACTAAGATGGCAAGAGGACTAAAAATTATGACATATGAGGATTATTTAAAGAAACTAGGAATGTTTCATTGGTGAAGAAGAGACCTAGGGGAGCATGAAAGCCTTCTTTGAATACTTGAAAGACTGCCATGTGGAAGAGGGAGCAAATTTCTTTTTACATAGTTCCAGGGTTATAGGTGGAGATGAAAAGGAAGTAAATTTTGATAAGGAAAGGCTTCCTAACTATGAAAGTCATACAAAAATGGAATAAGCTACCGATATTGTTCTCTGTCTTTGGAAATCTGCCAATGAAGGCTATATAATCACTTGTCAAGGTTTTGTGGAGGAATTCTGCCTTCAGATAGGGAATTGGACTAACTGACCTCTGAGATTCCTTCCAACTCTGAGAAGCTAATGATTCTGTATTTTGCTACAGTTCTATTCTCTGAGATGATAGAATCATAAGTATAGACATAGAAGAGACCTCAGAGATCATTTACTCCAAATATCTCATTTTATATTTGACAAAATTCAGGCTCTTGGTGGCTAAGTTGCCCAAGATCACACAGGTAGTGAGAGAGAAGAGATTTCAACTCAGGTCTTGTAACTCCAAATTGAACACATTTTTAATTGTACCATGAAGTCTCTATGACTTCATTTATAAATCATTCAGATATAAAAGTATCAGGCATTTGGTACATTTGTGCATTTTTTTCCTTAGGAAACTAATCATTCAAAAATTGACTATTTTCTATGCATTTGGATTCTTCATTCTTCATTGAGTAATTATTGACTCTCTGACTCCAACATATAGTATGTTCTAGCTTCCAAACCACTTAAGGAAGTCCTATTTTATTTTTTAAGCAAGCAAACATTTAACAAAACAAACAATGAAACAGATGGGGAAGTTGTACAGGTTGGAGACAATGGATACAACAGGATATATATAAGTAAGTGGGCCTTGTGGCTCAGGAAAAAGAAAAAATCTCAGTTTGACCAAGGAGATAACAATCTCACCTGACTCTCGTCTTCCTACCACCACTGTGTACACTGGTACACATCATCATAGGGATGTCCTCCAGGAAATTGTTCAAATCCACCTAAGGTGAAAGTGTTATAGTTCTTCCCTAGACCAAAACTTTTTATAGTCCTTGCAAAGTTCAGCCAGGGTAAGCTCAAGACCTATGATTATAGAGGATATATATATATATATATATATATATATATATATATATAGCATGCTTTGACCAATAATAAGGATCCCTCTCTTGGTATCCCAGGTAATCAACCTGTGGTATCACTGAAAAGAAAATAGCATGGAATAGGTGTGCTCTGGCTCACTCTCCCAGAGCCAAGCAGGCTATGAATCTCCTCATCTTGTGGAATTGGGCTGTCCCTTAGCACTGCTGCCATCAGTTTGAGCTCTCACTGGCTCTGTTTGTCTCCTACCCCCACCACCCATATTAGATATCAGTGAAGAAGGTCCCAGTTTCACAAGGAAACCTTTTAATGACTAGCTATGATAAGTAAATGAAATACCCTTGTTTTTTGGATGGGATCTGGGATTCAATAGGGAATTCTAAGAGAGGAAATGTGCTCTTCTAATGCAAATAAATACCTTCTCACTTGCTTTGAAACCTAAATAGTCTTAGAGAGTTACCTCGAACACTGAAAAGCTAAGTAACTTGCCCAAAGTCATATTCATTACTTCTAAGAAGCAGGACTAGAAGAAATCAGTTCTTCTGAACTCCATAGTCATCTTTGTTGCTGTCCTATAAATATTTAAACAAAGACAGTGTCCTTTTTTAGCTGTTTAAGCAAAAGCACCAATTTATGAAGAACTTGCAGATACTAATAATCTGAGTGGTTCAGGAAATATGGCTTCACCCTTCTTATACTATTTCCTAAAAATAAGATAGTGTGGAATGGTTTGTGTTCTAACCTTGGCTCTTCCATTGACTAACATTATGAAATCATGGACATGTCAATTTTCCTTTCTGAGCTTCCATTTTCTTATATGTAAAGTGAGGAGGATAGACAAGGTTCTTTTTAAGACTCCTTCCAACTTTAACACTTTTATGTTTTTTGTAAAAAAGAAAAATATATATACATCAGACAAAAATTATGGAAATCCCACAGTACAGGCACGACAAAGTTATAAAAAAAATTACCTTGGTATTTGGTGATATGAAAAGTAGGAAACATTTTTCTATCAGAAAAAACCCATGGATTCCTCCAATTAATCCTAATAGTTTCCAAATATAATCTTTCCCTTCATGGAAATGTCCCAACTCATGAGCTTCCTGCTTATGCAAGCCAAGAATCTAGAAACACAGGCACACAAAACAGGCAAAAGTGAATGGTTTTTGTTTTATTTAAATATCAGTGATAGATCCAGTTGCAGAGTACATCCAATTTGCATGCTGGGAAAACCCACGAACATTCCTTTGAGCTCCCAAGACCAGTATGTTTTGAGGGAATGTTTCTATTCATACCATAAGCTTTAGTAAGCATTAAGCACAACAATATGGTAAAGAAACGAGAGAACCAGTTTAGACATTGAATTTATAATAAGAATTGTTCTTGAGCTTTACATTCCTAGGTATTATCTTTTCCTCTCCATTCCTAGTCCTTTGGCTGGATTCTCTACCCCAAATTAGTGCTATTTCAATTTGTCCAATAAGTTCTTTTGAGTTGATTTCATGCCCAGATTGAGCTAAGAGGAATGGTTCATTGTTTGGTATGTGATTAATCAACTTAATTCAAATCAGCAAATATTTATCAAATGCCAGTCACTATGTTAGGTATTAGGGATATTTTAAAAGATGAAAGTCCCAACCCTCAAAGAACTTGCATTCTATTGGGAAAGAAGAAGAATAACATAGGTTAAATGGTTGGTCTTCTTTTGTTGTGGCTGAACCAGTTGTAAGGCTAATCACTTAATACTAGATTTAAACAGAAAATAGATATATCCAGTTGCCCTTTTTTGGAAGGGCATTGTTGACATTTGACTACTTGATTTCCTTTTCCTACAGCAGTATCTAGGATGTTAGTCTCTCCAGGCCAGATATGGAATGACAAAGCCAAAGATGGATACTAAGGGAAGTTGGATAATACCTGTCCTTTAAGGTTGACATCAGGGTGCGCAATGAGTGTATCTCAGAGAGGAGACTTGAATCCGGGTCTCCCTGATTCTAAGACCAGCCTCTAATCACAACATGCTGCCTCTCAACCTCCATATATTAGAAGGTGCTAATTATACTTTGGCTATTGCCAAAGGTAGGGTTTCAATATACTTGTTAGAGGAGCAGGAGTAGTTTAGTATCTATTACCACTTGGGTTGGTTCATTGTGGAAGGGTATGACCAAACTCTTGACAAATGGATCTACCAGAGCAGAGGCATTTAATACCCTTAATATCTGTAAGGAGTTGACAGAGCCTACCATAGTACCTTGCTTATTCCTGGAGTCTGCTTACCTGATGATAAGTCCTTAGTAATTGTTTGTTGACTAATTGATTGATTGATTAAAGGGCCAGTGTGTCAAAAGTATCTGTGAATTCATAAGTGGCTATTTCTGGGCAACTTTCCTCCCTAGCTGGAGCATAAGGAAGTCCACATATGGGAGTGGTGCGATTAACACTAGGCAAAGAATCCCGGGAGTTCTTTTCTTCAAGTTGTCTGGTGAAAGATTCTGGGAGACTCACAATGTTGCCTAGAGGTGGTGCAGCTAACTTCAGACCCAGACAGGACCAAGAATTTGTTTTCCAGTTGCTCAAAGACCTGTCCTATTCACTGAGAAATGTTAGGGTAAAGTATTAAAGAGCCCCATGTTGACTTTACTCCTCCCCTACCTTTGTGAAAAGTGCTAAAAACTTCTGTTCCTTGGGACATCATGTGCCATTCTGAATAACCTACTGAAGCTTCTCCATGAGTTAAAGATTTTTTAAAAGGAAACAAGAATTGGAAATAGGAGAGTTACCTGAGGAATCAGATGGAGCAAGGCATCACCAGAAAGAGTTCCAACAGCTAAACCCACAAAGAGTTGTAAAACCAGCTTGTAGTTTTCCTCACAGTTGCTGAAAAGGATGAGAGTTGTTCCAAACATAGAACCCACCGTGATGAGTAAAACAGCAGCGGTGCTGTAACCATATTCTAGATCAAAAGAAGATGAAAATGTCAGCTACTCCCTATTCATTCTCATATTGTACATAGAGCCAAAAATCATACGAGGGGAAACAGTCTTTATAGAACCAGGCATAATCGTAATACTCAATAAAAAAATGGAGAAGTGGTATAAGAATTTTCATTTAATTATAATGGATGAATGGTAAATAACATTGCTCCCACTTCCTAGGGACTATGCCACTTCAGTCACACTTTAGGGATGTCACCTAAACCTCTAGGTAATAGCTTATTTTGAAACAATTCTTGGCCCCAAGCAGAACATTCAGGAGTATTCTAGAAGATAGATAATTTTAGGTACAGAAGCAAGTGAATTACAAGGGAGCTGTGCCTGTAGAGAGGTTGAGATTTTTCTTTGGTCCCCCAACATCATCTCATTTAGCAGTCCATACCAGATGGAGGAATTAAACTCCATTTTATTTTCTGATGACATAAGTTATTATGCATCCCAAAGACTTTAAATAAGGACTGGAAAAGGTCAGTATTGGGGTCATCTGAGTGCCAACTTTAAAGCTATGAGTTGAGTGAACCAGAGTGCCTAACACATAGTAAGTACTGAATAAATACTTTTTGACTGGCTGGTTGGATTTATGAAGTGCCTGGGAGATTTGGTGAGTGTTTAGAGTGTAATATCTATTGTAAAAATGCTTGAGAATATATTTAGTTGCTGTAATATACTCCCAGGGCAGGGATTCGAGTTTCAGATGAAGAAAATGGAGACCCACAGTCTACCTTTAAAAACTTAATATGTAGGATGGAACCTTGAAAAGAAAAGGCATTCTACCTCATTTAACATTCCATCCTCTACTTTGGATCAGGTTTTAAGGAATTATTTGAAAGTTTATTTGATAAACACTGAAGCCTTTACAACTTGAGTAATAAAAAGAAAAATAGTATTGCAGATTTGTTAGTCTGGCAGCCTTTGAGAGCAGGTCACCAGAAATATGGAAAGACATTTGGAAGGAAGGAATACTTAACAGTGGAAAAGAAGAAAATGGTGTGAAGAGCTGGATGGATTTGAAAAAAACCAGTAAGTCATCTTGAACAAGAAAATAAAGCTTTTAAAAAAAAGAGGGAGAAAGGCACAGACGATTCAAGGAAATGTTATAAAGGGAACAAGAATTCAATCAGAGATTGAAGACAGAACAGAGATCATATTCTACTGGTGAATGTTAGCTGATAAAAAGTGATCTCTAGGTTCTACTCTGGCAATTTTAAGAGATTAAGAAGCAGCAGAAGAAATGAACTTATTTTTGTCATCAGTTAGTAATGAAGTTAGAACAGATAATTGATCACTTTGCTGACAATATCTTCATGGATTTTGGCTGAGCAGGGAGGAATAGCTAGGGAGACTTAGGGAAGAATGACATGAGGAGGCTTCTGAGGATAATACTTACTTTACTTGGGTCAGTCAGTCAATAAACTGGACTAAGCCCTGGGGACACAAAGAAAGGCAAAAGATGGTTCTTGCTCTCAAAAAAAAAATCTGAAAAGGGGATTTGAATGGAGGGAGTGTTGAGCATGGGGGCATAATAATGTCCATCAGTCAGGTGAAAAATGGTGTTTGCCCTAGAGTAGGTAATACTGCCCCCTGGGAGGAAGCACTGGAATGATCCAGGGACTCAGTCATAGCCTTGAGTGCAATTGGGGGGCTTTGAATAAAAATAAGGGGATGGTGGAAGCACAAGGAAAGAAGAAAATAACCTTTTGAAAAACCATTGGTATGTGTTTCTTCTGTTATGTGATAGAATTAAAGTCATAGCGATCACATTATTTTCCAAATAAACACACAAAATGCAAGTTATAAACAATTAGTGGTCAAGTCCACTGACAGGTCTTAATAAGCAAGTGTTAGCAGGTGAGCCTGTCAACCATTTTTGAGAAGTCCAGCACAGATTGGCAGGAATATGTGCATGTAAAGACTTGTTTACAATATGATACTATATGGTTACATGATACAGTATTGCATCATCAAAATTTCAATGCAAGAAAAACCCCCCAAATTTATAATAAATCATTAAATTGAAGATGCATCATTTAAAAAATTATATATATTTTTAACTGATACAAAAAATTTTTTTAAAAAGTTAAAGGATTGGGGCAGCCAGGTAGCACAGAGAGTAAGAGCACCAGCCCCAGTGTCGGGATGACCTGGGGGATCTAATCTGGCCTCAGCTACTTAGCACCACACCCAGAAATACCTGGCCATGTAACCTTGAGCAAGTTACTTAACCCCAATTGCTTTAAAAAAAAAAGTTAAAGGATTAAAGAAAGTAGATTTCCAGAGGGGTGCTGATAATTTATTTTTAAAGGAGTGGGAGGCCAGATAAGTTTTGGAACCCCTGCAACTCTCCCAGATGTTCACTCTATCCTTTCCATGGAGGGTAAAGGAGGACATGTGAGTTTCAGAGCTGATCTGGTCTTTTAGGGAGTTATGTTTCTAGAAATTTTGGACAAGTCCAGAGGAGTGACCAGGTGAGACGTTATAAGGTATGTCTGTCTAGGCCTCCTCAAACAGAGAATGTGAAAGGAGCTCACAGATATCTACTCTCTACCTTTCCCAGTCAGAGGGATAAAAGTGCCTAGGAGTCAAAAATTTTCTGAAGACACAGGGTGATAATTTTGAGGATACAAATCTAGTAACTAATATGTTGCAATGCTGAATAACATATTAGGTTCAGAAAGCCTTGGGATCCTGCTTGGGTTTTGGAAAGACAGGGGGGAAATCCAGAAGACTGGGATTACTGGAGGCTTGAGACCATAAAATTTGCATGGTGAGCTATTTGTTAAAAATTGGGGATGCTTCATTCACAAGAGAGATTTGTATGTGTCAGTGGTCAAAGTCCACAGGAAACACAAAAGCAATATTTCAGTCAAGAGTTAAGATGACTATGAAAAGAATTTAGAAAGGGATAGATAACATGAATCAGAGTGATTTTTTTCTCTGCATCAACCTGGAAAACACATATGTCCTGACTGCAAGGTTTTAATCTTTGTCCACTGGCAAGAGTTTCCAGGTGCTGGTCTCCAGGGAAGGAGTCTTTCTCCAAAGTGGTGAACCTGGCAGTGGGGAGGATTTGATGGGGCTGGTGAGAGTTTTTTGATTGATATATATTCTATTTTATAGGTACTGGATGCCTGACAAATTTAAATTAAGGAAAACTGGCTAAATTCATCCCTGTGGGACATTGCCTTTGCTTATATTTGCATAAAGGACTTGATATAGTCCCTTAAACAAATGGTTACTAGGGATGATTTCAGAATTCAGTGTTAAATCTGAATGTGTGTGTGTGTGTGTGTCTGTTTAAATGTATGTGTACCAGCATATCAGAATTGATTTGGGATAAGTTTGGTCTCTTTCTTTAGCAATGGAAAATTTAGAATGAAATGGGAAGTTAGAAATTACATAAGGGTTCTGACTCTACAACTGAGGGATTGGGTGAATGCTGACATTTTTAGTGAGGGAAAAAAAAAACAAAGCGCTTCATGAATTTAGATCAGTATTTAATTGGGAAGAGGACTCATTTGAATTGGAAGCTCATTTGTTTTCTGAATTAAAGATTTGGGTTTTGGATTAGAAAATGTTAGCTGACTTACCTTCTTAAACCTGTCCAGCACAGGACAGTAATTTTCAGACCCTAAATTAATTGTATTACAGTGCTATTATTAATCAGGATATGAGTTTCTCTGCATTGCAAATTTCTGTCTAAAAAAAGAGGACCAAGGAGTAAGCAGCTAAATGATGCTTTGAGATGGGAGCATGAACTAGCAACTGACTTCATGCTAAACAATTATTTTCTATATTTTGCATTTTGGTTAAATTAATCAGAATTATATGAGTGTGTACATTATATGTGTGTATGCATACAAACATATGATATATAGATACACAATGTGGAAAAATTGATCTGGTAGGTTGCAAATTATAATGTCATGGAAAATAAACTTTTATATAATTCTAATTTTATCCATTTTACTATTTGAGATGAAATTGACTGTTAGTAGCCTATTTGATTTTCATTGATAGGAAAGGAAGGTCCCACCTATGATGAGGTGGTACACATTGAATTTGAGTCAATTTTCTGTGATGATTTTTGAAGGCAATCAACACAATATGCCAAAATTTAGAGACATGGGCATGGGGTACTCATCCATATGAATAATTTGGACATGCATTCAATTTAATCTGATTAGACTATAATTGGTAGTGATAAATTTTTGGTTTTATGCTTTGAATTTTAATTAGGTTAATAAAAGTAGGTGTGAGCTGGCCACCATATATAATAAACAAGGAATTCTGAAGACTAGAAATAAAAGTTATCAATAAGGAACTATATGAGAGGAAGAAAAGATGGGTTGAAGTGGGTGAGAGATAATGGATGGATAGTCAGAATGCTCCCCTGTCATCCTTGGAATGTCAGGAGAAGGCAAAGAAGGCCTCATGTACATTGGGTGGACAAGTGAAATGAACTTATGGGATGGCATGGATCAAAGTTACAGAAGATGAACAGGCATCAATGGATTGAGATCTACTTCATTGAAGGGAACATCTAGATCAATGACATTATATATCCATTTGAATATTAAAAACACTGGTGGTATCTGGATCTACTTCTAAAATTGGAGGGTGGGATCTGTTTGAAGATTTGAATGCAATGATTCTGAAGAAAAAAATTATTACAGAAACACTACAGACTTGGGAAACCTGGTTTTAACTTAGACAATTTTGGGAGCACATTCTCATTTTCTCCATCAGTCCCTTTTTGAGTGCAGATAATATTAAGGGGGTGGATAGTCTTGGACAAGTCTGATGTTGGCAACTGAAGATGTGATAGACTACTAAAGATAAGTCAAAATTGGGTCTGAATTGGATTTGGATAGATAAATTAGATTTGATGACCAGAATCCCTAATTGGGAAATGTTAAGGTGATTGATGTTGGATTGTGAGCAGTTATGACAATCACTTTTGTTCTTATATTTATTTGTGTGTTGTCTTTGCGGCAAATTGATATTTATGTTGAGTTTGGACTTTGAGATTCATGTAAGTCCCCTTGAACTTATCAAAATGAGGCATATGAGAAATGGAAGCTAGAAATTCCCTTCTACTTTGGACTTGGAAGTCAAATGACCTGACTTTAAAAGTGACACCCAGAAATTGAGAGGGACTCTAGATGTCATCAGTTCCAGAAAAATGAGAAGACTGGAGGAGAAAGAGCATGTGGTTCTGTGTCTAAAGGACTTCTTTGGCATTGGGGCCATTGTGCTATGCCATTTGGCACACCACATTTAGAAGTGTTAAGTGAAAGCTCTTGCTAAGAGAATGATAAGGAAGTTATCCTTATTATTATTTATCTTCTTAGTTAAATATGGCCATATTTACTTCAGTATTCATTATTCATTTTCACTTATTTCAGTTATTTCATTATTCATTTTTTATTGACATTGTATTGCTTTACAGCTAATGTGAATAGGATGAAGTATAAAACATACCCCTCAAACATTCATCTCCAGACAGAAAAGACTACAGGTCTTAGGAAAAGGAGAGGCAGTGATTCATGTTATTGGAATAAGGAGGCTATTTTCTAGAGTTGGAGTTCATTGATTAAAAACTGACAACCTTTAGCAGGGCACAGGATCATTAAGTGGCCCATACATCTGGTTTACAGTATATAAGTTTACATGAGCATCTTTCAAGGCAGACCCAAGTGAACACAGGAAACTTGTCAGCTTCCATACTTTTTTCAGAAATGTTCTATTGGTATATTTTATCATAATTAATGATTTGTCTAAAAGGTGGAGTGTTGGGATGTGATACAAAATTTGGGAATGTCATATCATGTCATGTGATTACATAATGTGATGTGATGTTATTTGAGCATGTTGAAGTTTTTATGTTATATGTTCTAGAATAACAATATATTTTGCATGGTATTTTGTATACAAGGCTATAACATGATGTTATGCGTTATCTGATCTTATATTATGAAATATGTGATAGGCGTTATCTTATATGTTCCATGTTGTTGTTATTCTCTGTCCTTTATTCTCAAAGAGGACCATGACATCAGGGAGGTGATGCCACAACATGCAAGTGAATTGGATTTAAGTGAGGAAGGGCTGTGTAAAGTCACCAGCCTCACTTTCTCCTCTGGAGCCATCTGCAATCAGGAGGATTGGAGATAGCCCAGCACGCAGTGGGGAACCTTGAACTTTTAAAACTTAGGGCTTTAACAGGTCTCAGTTTGACTGAGGCAACACATATTTAGTAATTAAGGCTCAATAAGAAATGAGGCCAAGAATGGCATCTTTACCTAATAAAAAAAATAGATCTGGAAGGGGAAGACCTTCAAGGTTTTTGACCAAAAGAGAAACAATTGTTCCTTCTGAGCCAATCAGAGCTCAAACAGTATCCAAATAGGGCTTGGCCTGGGACCTATCGTTGGCCAATCAATGAGAGCTAAAGAGATTTGGAGTTAAGGCTGGTCTTTAAGAGAAAAAAAAAAGTATTGCATGCATGCTATTTGTTGCATTATTTCATGCTATATTTTAAGTGTATAGCAAGATGATAAACAGCACATCCTGGTAAATAGAAGGCCGGCTTTAGAGTCAAGAAGACAGTGTTTAGGTCTCACTTCTGATGCACAGTTGCTTGTGATTTGGAGAAAGTTACTTTAGTTCAGAGGAATATCAATCAATGATCTAAAAGCAGGAACAGAGACTGATTTGCATCAGTAAAAGGATTTCTCCACTGTAAGTTCCCTACCTTGATGAAATCACAGGTCAGAGCCCCTAAAATGACAGAAGTTTCATGGGATGTTAAAAATTATGTTGTTTTTTTTCCCTATAGATTCATTTGTATGGTGCTTTATATGACTTCATATTATATATCACATAGGTTTTGTGTGATATAACTGATAATATTTAATTTTATGCTATGCTATAGGTTATAGATTACATATCATACATCATATATATTATGTTATAACACAGAATATTATGGGTTGTATTGCATGGTATATGGTTATATATGTATAGACATACATATATTTTATCATGTGATATATGTTACATATATTGTATGGTATATAATATGATCTATATTACATGTGGATATACCTATACTATACATATATACACACAAGATACATGCTATATTATGTTTACATGTCCAGTTATGGATAATCCTAGGTTATATGCTATGCAATACCCTGATTTGTGCCAAGTTCTATATTGTCTACTCTGTTGAAATGTAAATTTGTGTTTTGTTTTATGCTACAAGCATGTTACAATATCTATTGAATTATTATAATCCCAATTATTATTGGAAATATATTATCATCTATAATTTATGTTATATATGTTATGGCGTGTCATATTGGTTTATTTTAGGTTATGCTGTATAACATGCTTTATGTTAAATGTTATGTTTTATGTGATGACATGATATATAGTTTGTTCTTTATTCAAGCTATAGCTAGTGTGATAGATTACCTATTATATGGCTATGGTGTACATTCGATAATATACTGTGTACTCGTATTGTCATCTTGTTAATCTGCTGTGATACATGTTTTATATTACATACTGTTTTGTGTGTTGTACTATACATTTTATGTTCTGTTATATTATATGTGATGTGAAGTCTATTCTTATCTTGTATACATTCTTTCAATGTATGTTTTATGTAATATGTGTGTGCTATTCCATGTGTTACATATGCTATGATGTATATTTTGTTATACTGTATCTTATGTCAGATGTTATACAATATTTTTATACTTATTGTATATTATATATGAGATTTTGCGATTCATGTTTTATGTTATATCATATGTTGTGATATATGTAGTATAGTAAGCCATGTCATGTATTATATTGCTAAGGTGCATTATGTCATTGTAGATCTTATATGTCTATAATTGATTAATTGATATTATGATATGTTAAGAAGGTATACTCATAAGAAAATATAGGAAGGAGAGAGAATAATCCTAATCATAATAAGTAGCTAGCACTTATGGAGTACCTACTATGTGCTAGGAACCATAAATGCTTTACCAATATTATCTAATTTGATTCTCACAACTCTTGGAAGTAGATGCATGGGAAAAAAATATGTGAGTGAAATTCAATAAAGGTAGAGACAGGAGAAATATTTCTATATAAGGATATTAGGGACCACCTCAACAGTAAGAGGGAAAATATAAAAAAAATAGAGAGGATTATAAATCTAATACAGAATTGTACTCTATTGATGATGAGGGACTTCAATTATACAGAAATCTGTTGGCATTCTCTTTCTGCCAAAAGCAGAATGATTCATAATTTCCTTGCTTTCCTTAATAATATCAGACTAAAAAGGTAGGGAAAAAAAACAAGTAAAGGAAGAGATCCTTTTATTTTTTATTTCTTCCCAACAAGGTTATTAAGGAGGAAAAGACAGGAAACTTGGTGGGGGAGGAATGACCATTTCATTTTAGAATTTGTGAAAAAGGAGTTGGAAATGGATACTATTTTAATGAGTTTTTTCAGAGAACAGATTTTAAAGGATTCAGAGCAGGTATAAATAGGGCTTCAGGGATTGAAGTCCAATCAAAGACAGATAAGAAACTTTCAAGAATGAAATTCTGAGGACTTCAAGAACAGGAGGTTTGTCTGAAAATACTAATGTTGATGCATATGTCAAATTATATATACTTTTTTTTGGAGGGTGGAGGCAATCAGGATTAAGTGACTTGCCCAGGGTCAGACAGCTATTAAGTCTGAGACCAGATTTGAACTCAAGTCCACCTGACTCCTGGACTGGTACTCCACCCCACGACACCTTGCTGCCCCTTATGCTTTTAAAAATATTCGGAAGATAGGAGCAAAGGAGAGTAACAGAGGATGGATTTAAAGATATGGTGGTCCTGCAAGAATGATCTCAGGAGTGCTAAACCTTAGAATTAGAATGGCAAGAAACCTAAGGACCACAAAATTGATTTTTTTTAAAGTTTTATTGATTTTTTTTTAAAAAAAGCATGAATCTGCTACTTGGGATAGATGGGATGATGATAACTGATAGTAGAGATAAGACAGAGATGCCCAATATTTATTTTGTTTCTATTGTTTTCCAGCAAAAGAAAATATCTTTGACCTAGAAAGGTAAGAAAAAAATTACCAATAAGGAACTAATACTTGGGATAAGTTGAGATATAATAAGATGTAACCTAATTTCCCTAGATTTGTTAAAGTTATTGGGACTTATGTGGTATACATAGGTACTAGAAGAAATGGTATGTGTGGTTGCTGAGCTACTAAAAGTAACTTTGGAGAAAAAATATGGAGATTAATATTTTTAAAGGCTAGGTTACTAAACTAGTGAAGCACAAGTATGATGTAACTATAATTTGCCTAGATTTAGGAAAAAAAATTTATTAAGCTTCCTTTGATTTTTGTGGAAAAGATAGACAAGGATTAGACAACTGTAAAATTGGGTGCATTCACTTCTGGTTGAACAGTCAATTCCAAGGAGTAGCTGTGAATGATTTGATGTCAACTTGGAATAAGGTGTACAGGGTAGTATATCAATAATTTTTATTTGTTTCTGTGCTATTTAGTATTTTAACAATTATTAAATAAAGTCACAAATGATATATTCCTCAAAGTTTTAGACCACACAATTCTGGGAGGGATAACTAAAACAATAAATGACAGAATCAGGGTTCAAAAACATCATGACTAGATAGGATATTTGGGCCAATCAAATAATATAAAACACAAGAGGGATAAATGTAAAATCTTACCCTTGGGCTCAAATAATCATCTTCATAAGTGCAAAATGGGGATCATACAATAGTTATATATACCCCACATTTGCTTAAATGTATTGTTATATATTTTATGATCTGATATATGGTATGTTGTTTCTGCATTGTGATAAAATAATTGTGAATTGTGTTGTGACATGTGATGCATTATATTTTATATCTCATATATTACATGTGATATTTTCATTGTATAATGTTCTTTTAGGCTCCTTTAGTTGTATGTCTCATGCCAGGTGTTATTTGTTAGTTATTATAGTTTGCCTCATTATATGTTACATCTTATATGGTTCAATTCAACCAGGATATGGGCATTATATTTTCTACTGAATACTTTATGGCATATTATATGTTGTTCTCTGATGTTATATGCTTTATTTTATGTTACATTATGATGATATTTATATTATATTCTGTACATTAAATGTTATAATGCTTTGTAAAGATATTATCCGGTATTACTGAATTTTTATAATCAAACTTATTTCAGCCCCTTTTCTGTGATTAGGTTTTGATTTTTTGATTTAGGGCTTTCAGTGATCAACTCTTTTCATGCATGTCTTTATGTTTTATGTGATTTTTATATGTTAAATGTGCTATAGCTGATGTCATGCATTTTATATTTCTTATACTGTGGTTTTGAGGAGGTATATGAATGTTTTGTATAAATTATATATAGTTTTATATATTATAAAATGTATCATATGTTATTATACATAATATCATATAATATTATGTGTAACCAGGGATGTGCTGCTAAATGTTTAACAATTGACTCTGGAGGAAAAAAAAGAAATCCACAACATACTTTTAAGTTTAATGTGCATTATCAATATTTTCTTTACTACTAAGTCTAGACAATCAACAAAACAATAAATTAAGCACTGATTTATAGCTTTTGTTCATTTTGAGGTGTATGTTCATATTGAAAATGTAATAATCAGTTCTGGGAGCTGCTACCAGCTAACTTCCTCACTCCCTTATATGTAATTGCATTTTTAAACCTCTCAGGAGCAGCATTTGTGAAGAGATAACAGAGAGACTTGAGGAAAGTAGGGGATATAGACAAATATTTCTCTGAGTTCTCATGCTTCCTCTTCCTTTGCCTTCAGAGAGATTTCTGACTAGAGGTGGGGGATTTTCCCCCACAGTTGAGGCAATGGAGGAAGAAGACTTTGAGAGTCCATGCTTTTCCTGACATGAAGCAGGAAGTGGACCAATGTTATAATGCCACTGTTGCTACAAGCAAGGGAAAGTAAAGTGTGAACCAACATCTCTTTGGAAAGCCACTCGTGGAAGTGGGACAGACTGAGAGATCATTTGTGTGGTGTGAGCCAGATTAGAGCAGAACTGGAGGAAGCCAGGAAAAACAGAGAGTAGTGGGAAGAAATAGAGAGAAGCCAAACCCAGTATTACAGCTGGTCTAGGGGAGATCAAAAGGAATTCCACACCACAATTACTTTTCCCATTATTTACTCACAGCACTTGTTGAGGAAGAACTTGATGGGTATTTAAACCTGCCCAATCACATTCCTTTCCATTCACATCAGAGAGAATAGCAGGAAGGATACAAGGAAGGAAAATCAACAGGCTGTTATCTAATGCTGTTTGTTCACTGGACTTTCCTATGCTAACCAGTTGAATTAATGACATGGCTATTAAAAAAAGAACTATTGAATCTTATGGGTTTAACAGAGAGTTATGATTGGATGATACATAGGATGGTGGTTCAAATGAATGGAAGAAAGCAGTATTTTATATTTTGGGTGATTTCAGCATATTACAAACCATGCCTTCTAGACTTACATTGAACTTTGACAGTTTTGTGACTAGCCAGCCAAGATAAATAGAGCAGCACAGGATAATTATGGTGGGCATAGGAGTAAATGTGAGGGTCATTTACTTACAGGGAGCTACACACACCCTTCCACTGATTGTGTGATGCCTTGATCCCTTTTCACCAGCAGAGAATAATGGAAGAAGCCAGGTATAGTTGCATTCATTAATATGAATACCTTTTAGCATCTAGCTAAATATGTTCTGTTATTTCATACTATATGTTATATTTTATGTCTTGCATTATGCATTTTATATATAGTGATATGTCATGTTTTGTATGTATTTGAATGTATTCTATTCTATTGTGTTGGGATGTGTTGTACATCATGTCACATGATAGAATATTTTATGTGACGGAGTGAAGTATGTGACGAAATGGCACAAAATGCAAGATATGATGATGTTTATGATGTGGTAAGATTGACAAAATAGTTGACCGTGTGTTAAATATTCTACAAGGTAGGCAAAATTATGGCGAGAGACAAATGGGATGTAAGCATATTTTTCTGCTGAGGAAGTGAAATTGTTCTTTGGCTCCCTGAGATGGTTTCCTTCAGCCTGACTTTTTATCTTTTAAGAGTCTAACTTACTGTGTTCTTAGGGCCATAACTAGGTGGGGCCTGAGAGCCAGGCTCTTTGCGTAACTGTTGATATTCCTCTGAACAAACATCTACTAAGAACTGATATGTGAAATATTTAGGAAAAACCTGGAAGAATCGATGAGCCTGTTATGAAAATGCTTGAGCATATATTTGATGGAGGCCACAATGAGCCTATGGACTACATGTATGGAAAAATGAAGGCTAAAATCATTATGAACCTCTGAATGCTTTTATATTAACTCTGAAGATTTGCTAAAGTAATGTAAATGCCAGCGAATTTCCTATTCTTTAAGAGATCCAGCAATAGTCTGGATTTATCTGACCAAGATTTACAAAATGTGTGTCTCACAACACACAACCCTGTGAGATAGGTAAATGTGAGGTTTATTATCCCCATTTTACAGATGAGAAAACTGAGCCTTTGAGAGATGGAGTGACTTGTCCAGAGTCATATGGATAGACAGTTTTGGAGGCGAGATTCTGAACCAGATCTTATTATTCAAGCCCACTGATTTTTGCATTATTCCATCAACAGAAGCATGTATTGTTGGCTATCAGTTATCCAAATATAGCTTGACTATCAGGAATCCTACATTTTTTAAAATCTTAAACTGGCTTACATCTTTCAACCAGTGCACTCCCCAGTTTCCTGCAAATTATGCCATTTGGAATGCAGATCATTCAGGAAATAAGTTAAAGGAAAACAAAATAGGAAGCTTTAACTAAAAAAATAAAACAAAATTTATTTCAAAGCCAAATAGACTGTTGGATTATTTACTCTTTTACACTGACATGTACCAATCTTGTCTTCATTTATGACAGACAATTGAAAGTTAGTCTCATTTCCATCTACTCAAGAAACAGCAGGAAACTTGAGACAAATTGGTTTGGAAACAGGTTAGGGAATCATAAAGCTAAATGCAACTCTCGGGTACCTATAGGTCAATATTTTGATCAAGCACATGAAAATCTCTTGACAAATAGTCAGCTACTGTTACATTTTATTCAGAAGGGGTCCCTCACACTGAAAAACTGGTCTTGTATATTTATCTTCCCAGCAATGTAATTTTCATTATCCCTTTGCTTTTTTGGAAGGCCCTTACTTTGCTTTGGATAGCATTGACATCATCAACCAACCATCTCAATATATGATTGTGGTTTCTGCAAAGCCATTAGTCGAATTATTAACAATGATATTCGGGTACTGCGAGGGATACTAGCTAGGGTTAATTTGCTGGCAGTCCCTACATAGACAATTTTGGTAATTTGCCAACTTTAAGATGAATCCCTCAGATCTGATCTACCCATTAATTTCTTGCATTTACTTCCATTTAGTCTGGAAAATTGATTTTTCAATATTAACAGAATTTGACCACAAGCTTCTTTCCTGGAAACTACATTTAATTTCTTGGAAACAACAATTTAATATAATGATCAGGGAACTAGTTACAATGTACTACAAGGTACCTTTTGAAATAATGGCCCATTGAGCCCCATTTAATGTAATGTTGCAAATTCCTGTAATGTAGCGGGGTTGCTTCATGGCAAGTGTCTGTTTTTCTCAGCAGTATGATGCAAAATTGTAAGTAATTTCGGGTAGTCCTCTTATTGGATTTTTCTGGGGGGAAGGGTAGAGCATGGGGACTTTCCTGTGGAAAGGACCAGAGATGACCAGGAAGAAAAATAAGATTTTCATAACCAATGAAGTCTTTTTGTTATTGTTCAGCTGTTTCAGGAGTGTCTAACTTTTTGTGACTCCATTTGGGGTTTTTTTTGGTAAAGATACTGGAGTGGTTTGCCATTTCTTTCATTTTACAAATGAGGAAATTGAGGCAAACAGGATTAAGTGACTTGTCCAGCATTACAAAGCTAGTAAGTTTCTGAAGTCGGATTTGAACTCAGGAAGAGAAGTCTTCCTAAATCCAGGCTCAGCAGTCCATCCACTGACCCACCTCACTGCCCCTTGATCCTATCTAACCTTTGTCCATTTGACGAGTCTTTAAATTATCAGTTGTTGAGCTATTTACTAACTCATCCCTAGTGTTCTACTAGAGAGAGGAATGTGAATGAGGTCCTACTGTCAGAGACCATTTGTTTTGTCCTTAGTCTAATTTCTTGTCATCTGAACTTTTCTTTAGATTAATTACATTGACATTTCAAGCAGAACACTGGCCACAGATCTAACCAGTTCACTACCAAGTGCATTCAGAGATTCTTTTCTTCAAAGGATCTATGATGTCATCAGAGTGAGTATTCCCTTCACTGATGTAAATCATAATCCTCCATGCCTTAGTTGAAAGTTCCCAGACCTGGTATTGACAAAACAATCTGTGGTCTGGTTGTCCATCTATATGAATCCCTTTGAATTTAGCTAAGCTGTTCCTCAGAAAACAGATGATAAATCCATCACTAGACCAACGTTCAAAACTTTTCCAACAGTGATATCTGTTGGCATTTGTCCTGTATTGCCATAGCCTTGGGGAGACTTTCCCCTCACTCCTGCCCCACCACAATATCATTTTTAGGTTGTGTTAAGGCATCAGAAAAGGACTTTAGTGGAAGGCACATATTTGGTGGAGAACATGAATTTTACATATACATGTATATATGTATGTATGTATATTATCCTGATTTCATAGTTATAGGGAATTCCTGTTGAGGAAATTCCCTCTACCAATGCATATTAGCCTTTTGAGTTTAAATGACTATCAGAGACAAGACACACCCAATTCTTACTGACTTAGAGATCTCTATCTGCTGTGCCATTCTGCCTAATTATGTAAGTTCTCAACACCATATAGATAAAAATAAAGATAGAGATAAAGAACAGAGTTGTGATTCTCTGTGGAGGAAATTCCTTCCACCAAAACAGGTTGGCACCTTTTCTTTAAACTTTAGCCCTAGAGAGTTAGCTAGAATATAAAAAAGTTAGATGACCTGTCCAGGTTCACATGCCCAGTAGGTGTCAAATGTAAGTTATGAACCTTGATCTTCATTTGAGGATTATGGACGTAGAAAGGAAGGGCTAATGTAGGTCTGACTTATGGCAGATACAATGAGCTTGCTAAGCTTGTTTTCCTCAAGGAAAGAACTGTAAGTAATTTTGGGTAGTTCTCTTATTGGATTTTTTGGGAGGGGTAGGGCAGGGAGAGTTTCTTGTGGAAAGGACCAGAGATCCAAGGAAAGGACCAAAGGAAGAAAAATAAGATTTTCATAACCAATGAAGCATTTGACCTTATCTTTTTGTTATTGTTCAGTTGGAACCTTGCTAAGGTTCCAACCTCAATCCATAGGGCAGCACTGGAGATTTTTTAAATATCCCTAAATAGTCTTAATTTATGAAGAATTCAGACTATCAGAGGCACTGACTGGTATATTAATTGTTTGTTGTTCAGTCATTTCAGTCACGTACAGCTCTTTATGACCCCATTTGTAGTTTTCTTGGCAAAGATACTGGAGAGGTTTGCCATTTCCTTCTCTAGCTCATTTGACAGATAAGGAACCGAAGAAAGCAGACTTAAGTGACTTGGCCAAGGTCACACAGCTAGTAAATGTCTGAGGCCAGATTTGAACACAGGAACATGAGTCTTCCTGACTCCAGGCCCAGTGCTCTATCCACTATGGCACCCCCTAGCTGCTCATTGTTGTAAGCATTACCAGTTTGACTTGACCAATTTAATTTACTACCAAAACTGCAGCTCTCTAGTAATATAGTGCTACCCCCTCCTGTCCTCCCTTTTGCTCCATGGAAACCTTGAGGTTGCCATCTAAAGAAAAAAAATAGATAAATAAAATACACTTTACTTAAAAAAAGGTGATTTTCCATTCTTAAGTTACAAAAATTTCTGTTTTCTTGATACATATATGGCTGCCTTGCATATTGAAAAAGATAATTAATTTCTGTCATTTTAAACATAAGGTACATTATGAAGGAAATCAAAATAAGTCAAAAGGGGTAAACAGTCCCCATCACTCTAGTGACTGGACCCTGATCAGGCACTTGGAGTTGGATGTGCCAAACCTCCCGTCTGTACCATGTAGGATGAGTGTTCTCAAGTCCTGGGCTACAGAACGCCCTGTTCTTTTCTTTGAAGGTAGCTCATACTTTCAGTCTTTAGAGAGAGTGAAATGTATACAAACCAAGTGAATTAGCACAATATAAAACCACCCAGTCAAGAGACACAACTCACTTTCTAGGGCTGTTGGTGGCAGCTTGGCTTGCTGGTATTTTGTGAACTGGCAAGGGCAGCTGAGTAGTTGTTGAATGATCGCCGGACTGATTTGCTGGAAGCGCTCCTTAGAAATAGGAGAATTGCTGTTCGGTAAAAATATCTCCACAAGCTCCTTGGCAGAGAAGCAAGCCTAGGCAGGAAAATGTGTATTGTTATTAACCACACTATTGGAGCAAACTCAGTATGCATGTCCATTCTTTAAGAATGAATGAGAACTAAATGGAATTTTTAAAATGGAAAAAAAAAATAAAGGTTATCAAACATACTTCTTGAAAACATATTTTCCATGAACAAAGAGGATTCACTTTGCCCACTGGTTAAAGTTTAATCTATCATACTCATCACTGTAATTATTTCTGAACATTTTTCTTTTGTCCCCTCCCCCTTGATTTTAGTGTTTTGCAATCATGTTTAATGAGATTCTGCACAGAAACCTTATGAAGTAGGTTAGAACTCTGGCCCCATTTCCTAAGCCATGCTTTTGTGGCTGTTTTTCAATGGGAATAGCTTTTTGGACCAATAGTCTCCAGAGATAAATGTACTCTAAACACAAACTCTGAAGAAATAAGGGCATCGTCTAAAGCAAGCAATCCCTGGCATTTAGTCTTTAAAAGTAATATTAAATATTAAAAGCAGGGGAGGGGAATAATACAGAAAATGTTGCTGTTGGTATGAGTCTCAGCAAATATTTAATACTAATTGATTGTATTATTCTCTCTTACAAAATAACTGAAGAGTGACCATTTCAGTTAAGATGGCATATTGACTTTAAAAAATAACTTACTTGGGGCAGCTAGGTGGCACAGTGAATATAGTACCAGCCCTGGAGTCAGGAGGACATGAGTTCAAATGTGGCCTCAGACACTTGACACACTTACTAGCTGTGTGACCTTGGGCAAGTCACTTAACCCCAATTGCCTTGCCTTCCCCCCTCCAAAAACAAAACAAAATAAAACAAAAACCTTACTTTCTAACTGAATTTATTGATTCCAACTAAAGTGACTTGTTTATCTAGATCTTGGTATCATGTAGACATAACCAGATAGGCATCAGTCATAGATACACTATTAGTAAAAAGTTCAATGGTTGAAAAACATAGTTGGGGCCCTATATCAAGAATTTCAGAAGCTTCCACTATGCCTAGTTTTTATGTATGTCTTTTATTTTTAAAAATTATTTAATTAATAGTTCCTCCCCCAATTATACGTAAAAACAATTTTCATTTTGTCTATCTTCATAAGTGTTTTGCTTCTTACTACAGCCTTTCTGCCATCCTCACTTCTATCAGCTTCTCTCCCCCCTTCTTTCATCCCCTTTCCAACCTATTTTCCTATAGGAAAAAATAGACTTCTATATCCAGCTGAGTGGGTACATCATTCCTTCTCTCTTTGAGTCAATTACGACGAGAGTAAAATTTAAGGTTTTCCATCCACTTCCCCCTCCACTGTAATAGCTCTTTTGTGTTTCTTCTATGTGAGACAATATACCCCTTCCTACCTCTCTCTATACACTTTCTCAGTACATTCTTCTTTCTCACCCCTTAATTTTACTTTTTAGATAATAAGCCCATTATATTGAACTCACATCTGTGCCCTCTGTCTATGTAGACTCCTTCTAACTGTCCTATATGAAAGTTCCTAGGAGTTACAAGTATTTTCCCATGTCAGAAAGTAAACTATTCAACCTTGTTGATTCCCTTATTATTTCTCCCTCCTGTTTACTTTTTTATGTTTCTCGAGTTTTGTTTTTTTAAGTCAAATTTTCTGTTCATCTCTTTTTTTTTATCAGAAATACTTAAAAATCCTCTATTTCATTGAATATCCATTTTTTTCCTGCAGGATTATACTCAGTTTTGCTAGGTATGTGATTCTTGGTTGTAACCCTAGTTCTTTTGCCCTTCAATCCTTTATTGTAGAAACTGCTAAATTTTGTGTTATCTTAACTGTGGTTCCATGATATCTGAATTGTTTCTTTCTGGCTCCTTGCAATATTTCTTCCTTGACATAGGAGCTTTGGAACTTGGCTATAATATTCCTGGGAGTTTTCATTTCAGGTCTCTTTCAAAGGGTAATTGGTGGATTCTTTCCATTTTTATTTTACCTTCTGGTTCTAGAATATCATGGCAGTTTTCCTTGATAATTTCTTGAAAGGTGATGTCTAGGCTCTTTTTTTGATCATGGCTATCAGGCAGTCCAAGAATTCTTAAATTATCTCTCCTTGATCTATTTTCCAGGTCAGTTTTTTTTTCCAGTGAAATATTTCACATTTTTCCTATTTTTTTCCCTTTCTTTTGATTTTATTTTTGCTTGATGTCTCATGGAGTCATTAGTTTCCACTTGCCCAATTCTAATTTTTAAGGAATTGGGTTTTTTTTTTCAGTTATCCTTTGTGCCTCCTTTTCCATTTCACAAATTTTACTTTTAAAGTTCTTTTCTTCAGTAAATTTTTGTATGTTTTTTCCCATTTGACCAGTTCTGTTTCTTAAGGCATTCTTCTCTTCATTGCATTTTTGTGCTTCTTTTACTATTTGGCCTATTCTGGTTTTTTAAGGTGTTATTTTCTTTACTGTTTTGTGCCTTTTATGAAGCTGTTTCCCTTTTTTCATGATTTTCTTTCATCACTGTCATATCTTTACCCAATTTTTTCTCTATCTCTTTTATTTGATTTTTAAAATCCTTTTTGAGTTCTCCCAGGAATTGGGGGGGGGCGGGGCTTGAGACCAATTCACATTTTTATTTGAGGATTTTTGTATAGCCATTTTAACTTTGTTGCCTTCTGAGTTTGTGTTTTGATCTTCCCTGTCACTATAGTAACTTTTTATGCTCAGGTTCTTTTTTTGTTTGTTTGTTTGCTCATTGTTCCCGACTATTTCTTAACTTCTAACTCTAAGCTAAAGTGGGTTCTGCTTCTAGAGTGTGAGGGACCCTGTCTCAGCCTTCAGTTTTTTTCTGCAACTGTTTTCAGAACTAATTCTGAGGACGTGTAAGTTTTCAGTTCTTCCAAAGTGGTATGCTCTAAGGAGAGGTGAGTGTATTACTCCTCTGGCCTCTGCCCTGGTCTGTGAAAGACAATAATCATTCTTTTCAACCCTGACCAAGGCTCCCACTCCCTGGCAGCCACAAACTCTGGAGTACTAGTGCCCTTCCTTGTCCTAGAGCTGTGACTCAAAATGGTGTATGGGTAATGTGATAGATTCCTGCCCCCAGTGCCAGAAAAGGGACTCCTGTGATCTCCTTCTGACCAGTTGTCTGACCCACTTACCATCTGTGGGTTAAGAACTCTGGAAGCCACTACAGATTCAGTCATCTTGGAAGTCTACCATTGCTTTGCAAGGTCATAGCCTGCACTGGCAAAGCCTGTGATAGACTGTGCTCCACTCTCACTACCATGCAACAGACCTTTTGTGCCAACCTTCTAAGATCTCTTGGGATTAGAAAATTGTTTCACCCTGTCCTTTTGTGGGGTCTGCCTCTCCATAATTTATTTGGGGATTTTATTTAAACTCATGTGGAGGGGAATTTGGGAGTGCCTGCCTCTTCTCAGTCGTCTTGACTCTGCCTGCCCCCTGCCCCCCAAGGGAAGATATTTAAGGTAGGTTCTCACTGATTTCAATGCTGGTTTATGACTATCAGACTGACCTTATCTGTTGTGAGATTTATTTTTCACTCTGTGAGAATACAAGAGTAAACTACCAAGTAAAGCTCTCAGATGCTAGTGGTTTGGGCATGACTTCAATGGTCATGGGTTCCCAATTTATTTCCTTCTGTGCTTTGGGGCAGGGTCCTGGCTGCTAAAACTTATAGGGGAAAGGTAATTAGATACTCATTTGTCCTGTGCATGTCTGGTCTACTGTTGGAAGCTGTGTTCTTTACAGGCAAGACACAGTGAGTATTTACCTTTATTTTTATTGTTTTATGTTGTTTCTGTTTCCTTTTCCAACATGGTTAATGTAAAAATAGGTTTGCCATAACCTCACATGTAAAACTGAAATCAAAGTGCTTACTTTCTCAAGAAGGAAGGTTTAGGAAGGAGAGAGAGAATTTAGAACTCAGTTTTTTAAAATTGATTCTTTTACATGAAATATATTTAATGAAATAAGCAAAATCAACAAATTTAACACAATAAAAATTTATAAAACAATAATTCAATAAATTTAGCAAAATAAAATAAGTATATTTTTTTAAAAGAAAGCATCTGATTTGTTCTGTGAAGTCTGGATTCAGTCAAAGGGTCATACTTGAGAACCTACAGGGCCACATGTAGCCTTGAGGCCACAGGTACCTCACTCATGATTCTAGACAACAAGGAAATGTCCTAATAACCAATCCTCTTAGATTCAACTCCATCTCTGCGTTACTGGAAAATGTTGTCTAGGAGTAACTATCTTATGTAACTAACATAAGCAATGAATAGAATCAGTTTCTAAGAAATTTTTCATGACTTTTATCTTAACCATTTCAAGTTCTGATTCACTTTGTGAATAAATCCCTGATAAATGAGTGGAACTTAAATTTACTTTCATTAGAATGAATAGATGTCATGTGATATAATATATTTCATATTACAATGATGACCTTTGCAATTTTCTGTTCTTTGGTTGCAATAAAATAAGGTTTTAACTTGTATGGCTTGATTGTCAGAATACTAGTCTATGGCACAGAGATTGGTTCCATGATTTCATTGATACTGAGGACTCTCAGATGAAGAAACTCTGTCTCCAAATGCAAGTCAATTCCTTCTCTGTTACATACACACACACACACACACACACACACATACACATACACACACATTATATATACCTATCTAGACTTGAACTTAGTATCAATAAGTTACCAGGTCACTCTTTGCTTCTTTAGGTCTTATTGTCTTTTCACTCTTTTAGTAAATATGTTAAATGTGAGGGTATACATAAAACCTATATCAGATTACATGAGGGGAGGAGAATAACATTTGTTATTATTTAGAAATGTGAAATTTCTTACCTAAATTTTTGAGGGCAATTTGATTATGCAAAAAATAATAGGTGAAAATTATTTTGTAATCACAAAGGCACTAACTTGGGCTAAATGCTACAAAATTCTCTTTTGCACCATCTGTTGCTAATGGAACATAAATGCACACTAAAAATAAAGATCGGATAAAAATAAAAATTAGGAACAAACTTTCAATGATGAATCCTTTTAGATAAAATCTCCAAATGGAAAATGTCTAGCTAGTAAGGGAAGGAATGAAAAGGCAAATGGGAGCAGGAAGCCGTGTATCTTTGCCCAGTGCACAGTTAAGAAACAAAAATGTTGACCCTGAAAGTATTGCTGAGCTCTAGAATAACTTCCCTTACCAGAATACAACTTCTATTCTGAGTCTTTCAGTCTTTGATTTTTATTTACTGCATCTGAGTTATTTAGGCCACTATTGTTTTCAACATTTCCTGACATCACTAATGTGAATGCCACTTGAGGTCAGTCAGACAAGTCATAATGCTTTGAACTGTAAAAAAAAAAAATTAAAATAAAATAAACTGACAATGACTGAGCAAAAATCTGCTTTGATAGATTACTCCCTGATGCTGAGACATATCCTTTTCCATGAGCTGAAATGGAAACCAGTTCAACTGAAACAATTTAGTCAATAGATTGGATCTGGTATTACAGTGTCAACCTCCCTGTCTTCCTGACTAGGGTATACTGCATCTGCGTGACCTTAGTAGCAGCCACTTCACTCAGGGACATTGACAACATCATTCATTCCAATCATCTATTTAGGACAAGGCATGGCCAAGACAAATGGATCTCTTTGCCTCTTCTACTGCTTTTTCTCCCACTAACACATTGCTAACCAACCCCACAGTGGCCAGTTCCTGTTGTTATCCAGGCTCATATACCAGCCCCATTCTAGTTTTTGGCACCCTTAAATAACCCTTACTACCCTCCTGTGATTTTCCTCTGGTCCTGGTGGCACATAATGTCTCTCCAAACACACCTAGCACTGAAATGCACCAATTTCCTGTTATCCTGACTCAAGTGCATATTATTATAATTGCCTTATTCCATAGGAACTTCTACTTGAATGTTTCATCATGGCATGGAGAGGGTGTCACACAGGCGATACCAGAATGCCTACTTGATAAGGTATCTTTTATCAGAAAACCAGTCTAGCTAAGTTCAGTCTCCCATCAACAGAAAGTCAAAGATAACCAGTTGGTGGATGCTTTTTTGGCCATAGCAATTCATGAAAAGTGTGGAAAGTTGTGATCTACATGGGAAGATGGAATCCACATATGGGTAATAATAGCTGACAATTATGTAGTGCTTAATACAAGATGCCACAAAATCAGAGCGTAGGGGGTGGAGCCAAGATGGTGGAGTAAAATCAGGACCTCCACACAGCTCCAGCTCCTATCATCTCTAATACATGTAAAAAAAATGACTCTAAACAAATTTAAAGCTACAGAACCCATAAAGTGACAGAGAGAAACAAATCTGCTGAAAGCAGCCTGGAAGGACGACAGGAGGGGTCTATTACACTGATTTGGGAGCTGAGCACAGTGCCACAGGGCCATGTGTTTCTAGACCCGGGGGGGGGGGGGGCGACCAGTGGTGGCCAGAGCAGACTTCAGGAGAGTGAATCACCAGCAGCTGTGGCAGTTTCCAGACTTCTCAACACATAAACGCCAAAAAGAAAATAAAAGGTCAATGGGGAACTCAGTGGGAACCGGGTGGAGAAGAGCACAGTTCAGCCCCTGCCCCAAGGGTGAGAAGTGGCAGAGGTGTGGTGCCTGCTATTAATGCCATGTGGCTGCCTCTAGAGCTCCTGGTCTCTAGATCTTAGCTGGACCAAACGACCATTCAGAGGGTAATCGCTCTTTTTTTGACCTGCTTAGATCTGGACCACAGTCTTGGGTGGTGGTCCTGGGGTGTATGGCCAATGTGCCAGATCTTGTGGGGGCTGCAGAGAGGGCTCCTCCTAATAGCTCTGGCAGGTGTGAAAACCCTGGTGATTAGGGACATAGCTCTCTGCAACCAGGAAGCAGAGTTCTACTGTGGCAAAGAGCGCAAAAGTCAAGTAATTGGCTGGCAATATGAGCAAGCAGAAGAAGCACAAATAGACCACAGAACCCTTTTTTTGGGAACAAAAAGGATCAAAGCATGGAACAGGAGGAAGACAATGAAGACAGAACTCCTCCATTAAAAGTTTCCAGGAAAAATATGAATTGGTTACAGGCCATGGAGGAGCTCAAGAAGGATTTTGAAAATCAAGTAAGAGAAGTGGAGGAAAAATTGGGAAGAGAAATGATAATGATGCAAGAAAATCATGAAAATCAAGTGAACAGCCTGCTAAAGGAGACCCAAAAAGATACTGAAGAAAATGACACCTTAAAAAAATAGACTAACTCAAATGGCAAAAGAGGCCGCAAAAGCCAATGAGGAGAAGAATGCCTTCAAAAGCCAAATTTGCCAGAAGGAAAAGGGATTTCAAAAACTCACTGAAGAGAATAATTCCTTCAAAATTAGATTGGAGCAAATGGAAGCTAATGACTTTATGAGAAATCAAAATGCTATAAAACAGATCCAAACAAATGAAAAAATAGAAGGCAATATGAAATCACATTGGAAAAACCACTGACCTGGAAAATAGATCTAGGAGAGATTATTTAAAAATTTTTGGACTACCTGAAAGCCATGATAAAAAAAGAGCCTAGACAATATCTTTCAAGAAATTCTCAAGCAAAATTGACCTGATGTTTTAGAACCAGAGGGCGAAACAGAAATTGAAAGAATTCACTGATTGCCTCTTGAAAAAGGTCCCAAAAAGAAAACTCCTACGAATATTGCAGCCAAATTCTAGAGTTCCCAAGTCAAGGAGAAAATATTTCAAGCAGTCAGGAAGAAACAATTTGAGTATTGTAGAAACACAATCAGGATAACACAAGACTTAGCAGTTTCTATGTTAAGGGACTGAAGGGCTTGGAATATGATATTCTCGAGTTCAAAGGAGCTAAGACTAAAACCAAGAATCACCCACCCTGCAAAACTGAGTATAATGCTTCAGGGAAAAAATATGATCATTCAATGAAACAGAGAATTTTCAAGCATTCTTGATGAAAAAACCAGAGCTGAATGGAAAATTTGACTGTCAAATACAAGAAGCAAGAGAAGCATGAGAAGGTAAACGGGAAAAAAGAAATCATAAGGAACTTGTTAAAGTTGAACTATTTACATTTCTACATGGAAAAATGATAAATGGACAAGATAATTGTAACTAATAAGACTTTTCTCAGTATGAAGATAGTTGGGAATATATGTATATATATATATATATATATATACGTATATATATGTGTATATAGGAGGGTGTATGTGTGTATAAATACATATGTGTGTGCATATGTATGTCCATGAATACATAGACAGAGGGCATAGGACGAATTGAATATGAAGGGATGATATCCAAAAAAATAAAATTCAAAAGTAAGAGAGGACTATATTGGATGAAGGAGAAAGGAAGAGATAGATTAGGGTAAATTATCTCATATAAAAGAGGCAAAGGAAAACTGTTACAATGGAGGGGAAGAGCAGGAAGATGAAAGGGAATGGGTCAACCTTACTCTCATTGAATTTGACTTAAGGAGGGAATAACATATATACACAATAGGGTATCTTACCCTACTGGAAAATAGGGGAGAAGGGGATAAGAGGGGGTATCATAGAAGGGAAGGCAGATTGGGGGAGAAGGTAGTCAGAAGCAAACACTTTTGAAAAGGGCTAGGGTCAAGGTAGAAAATAGAATAAGTGGGGCCAGGATAGGATGGAGGGAATTATAGTCTTTCACAATATAACTGCTATGGAAATGTTTTGTGTAACTACATATGTGCAATCTATAGTGAAATGCTTATCTTCCCAGTGGGGGTGAGTAAGGAGGGAAGAAGGGAAAAAATCTGGAACTCAAAGTTTCAAAAACAAATGTTTAAAAAAAATTGCTTTTTACATGCAGCTGGGAAGTAAGATATACAGGCACTGGGGTATAGAAATCCATCTTTCTCTACTAGAAAGTTGGGGGGAGGATAAGAGAGGATATAAGAGAAAACATATTGGGGAAAGGGGTATTCAGTAGGCTTGCTATTTTGGGGTGGGGTAGGGGAAAGATGGGGAGAAAAATTTGTAACTCAAATTCTTGTGGAAATGAATATTGAAAACTAAAAATAAATAAATTGGAAAAAATAAAAATTAAAAAAAAATCAGAGTGTAGCTTAAAGCTTAAAAATCACCACCAGGGATTTCCAGATAGTCTATTTGTTCTATTTAAGGATATTCTCTGGATCTGACTGTAATTGACCCACTGGTGAAATAACTGCATAACTATCTCTTGGACTGCCCTGGTCACATTTTCCATTCATTATTAAACTTTAATAATGTAAAGCTGCTCTCTGACTTTTGGGACACCCTGTAGATGCTACCTCATTTGAGCTGCTGGACTGTTCTAGGAGAAGACATCATCTGTATTACTATCTCCATTTACAGAGAGCTGTAGGGTCAGAAGCAAGATTCAAACCAAGCTTCTTCCTGATTCCAAGCCCAGTTCTCTGTTTATCGTATCAAATACTTCTGAGCACTGGATGAAACCAGATCTCTTTTGGAATACTAAATTTGAAGTATTCCATATGAAGTTTTATTTATTTCATGTGAAGTTTTATGAGAAACTTCAAAAGATGAGCATATGCCAGACTTAGGTTTGCTACTTTTTGTGCAAGACTTAGAGCTTTCTATCCTAATTCAAACTGGCAGGCTGCTCAGGGCTTGCCTCCTAACTCTAGGCTTTGGTTGCAGAGCCAATCAGAAGGGGCACTCAGAGGGTCACTCGGGCTATGGAACAAAAGAGTTTGCCTGATCATGCCTTGCCACGTGGAGATGTCACACTGACTACAAGTCTGCCAGAGCATTGATTACAGGCATGGACAAATCAGACACCTCCCCATCTTGCTTTACTTATGTAGACCTTAGCAGATTTTGATTTTTTTTTCCTTTGCACAATGAAGTTTATAGATATTGACCTGCTGGCAGCAGGAGGAGCTTAGTCCCAGAAAGTATAGGAGTGATGATGTTTCATTTCAGTCTAATATATTGCTGATGAAATGGGAACATCAGACTTTAAAAATCTAACCAGAGTATCTACACTAGGATCTGCCTGGACAAAAGCACTGGGAGCTCACTTTAGAGAAAGGTCCTGATTTTTGAGATTCATTTGTTGTTCAGCACATGCTGTTCACAGGATTTAGGGTTAGAGAACTTATGTTTCTTCCTGTCATTAGGACTTAGTGACTTATCCTTCTGTGGCAGCAAGCACCCCAAGCCTCCCCAGAGTCGCTGCCACCACAGGTTCTTGGATCTGCTTTGATAAAGGAAAGCAACTCAAAATGGGTTAACAAGCTTACTTTAATCAGTCAGATATGTATCATTTACCTAGTTTAGGGGAAAAAGGTCAGCACCCCAAACTTCAGAATACACAGACAGAATTATCAAGTCAGAGAAACACATCAAGTAGACATATTTCCAAACTGTCCAACAATTACATCCATACCAAACAACATCTGGGTTTCAAAGCCGGGAGGGGGGGGGGGGGCGCTCTGGACAATGGCTTCCCAGAGTTTCATCAAATCACTGAACACTTCTCAAAGTGAGCCCCAAAACAAAGCCTCACATCAGGGCTTATATAGCCTTCTCCTGGCTCAGAGAATGTAACAACTTTTTGGACCCACTGGCCAATCAAAAAGTATCTACTGAAAAACAAGCCTCCCACCCCAGGCTCCTGGTGTGCTTTAGCCTAGGGGCAGGGAAGATCTTTAAAATTTACATTCCCATTACACCTTCCAAGTGGAATTAGCCTATAATAATAGATGTACTTTGCTACAGATCCCAGAAGGTAGCGACACTCTCCTCCTCAAATTACCTTGTGTTATTAACTCATTTGTATTAATGTTATATTCTATTAAACTTCTACCCCCAAGAAGAATGTAAGCTCTCTGAAGGCTGGGATTGTTTTGGTTTTGTTTCCCCAGTGCTTAGTGCACAGTCCCAGGCACATGGTAGGTGTTTAATAAATGTTTTCTTAAACTAATTAATTTAATGTTTGTATTATACAAAAACTTGGGATTTTTCCTTAAAAATTAGTGGATTTGCACAGAAAAAGTCTAGAGGAACTACATATGTATGTATGTATGTAAGTATGTATGTATGTATGTGAGTGAGCATAGTATATTGACTACAGAGTTGGTCTCAGAGCAAGATAATCCTAGGTTCAAATCCTGCCTTTGATACAGACTGATTGTGTGAACCTGGGCAAATCACTTAATATCTTAATGCCATAGGCAGCTCTCAAAGTAAGCTATAATGGTAAGGAAGCTGCCAGTGGGCCTTAGGAAATTCTTGGAGCTCCATACACTGATGAAATCACAGATATGGGCCAAATATGTATACATATAGGTATATATGTATACATGCATGTGCGTGTTTATTCTCTAATATAATATGTATAGAATCTCTAATGCATATGTATATATTTTAGAGACATTCTTTGGAGCCTCTCGTTCCTTATAGACTCTCTAAACATTAAGAAACAACCTCACATCTCTACACAAATGGGAAAGCCATCAACAAATTGCTTCTGACCCTTGGTAGACGAAGGAAAATCTTACAAACAAGAATGTTAAAAATCTGGCCGGGGCATGAAGTGCTTTATGTCTTCATGTCAAAAAGCCATTTAGAATGTCCTCTGTCTCTGCTCATGGCCTGCTAACATCACTGGACCACAATTTGGCCCAAGTATCAACTGGACCCATTGTTCTTTCTTAAAGCTGTGTGTTTGTGGAGCTCAAAGATGCCTCACCTCAGTAATGGTTCTTTCTTCCACTGATGGAGGCAATGATCACTCTCAGTATTCTAGGCTGCTGTGACCAAAAACAATTACCGTGTTTCCCCAATAATAAGACATTGTCTTATTATTTTTTTTGGACAGAAAAACACCAGAGGGCTTATTTTCAGGGGAGGGCTTATTTTAATGAACATTGACAGCAATTTTAATAAACAGGTAAATGTGAACAAAAAAATGTACCTTTATTCAATAAGCAAATCACTGGGGAAGAACAGGATGACGTGCTCACTGCTGCAGCTCTGATTGGATGCAGCTCGGAGCGCGGCGTGCGTTTCACGGGGGGAGGGGGGACAGTGCATACAGAGGGTACCGTAATGTAGCGTGTAGTGCAGGGGATCACCTTCACTACAGTAGCAATCTCAATAGGGCTTATTTTCGGGGGAGGGCTTATTTTAGAGGAATCTTACACAGTAAGGGGAGGGCTTATTTTCGGGATAGGTCTTATTATCGGGGAAACACGGTATCATCCTTTGGCCAAAGGGGTAATGAGTTTCTCCAAACTTCCCTAGGTTACTCTTCCCACAATAACCACAGTTCTGCAATAGGCCTTGACTGGAACATTTTCCAGGCTGGTAGAATCTACCAGAACTTCAGCTCTACTGGCACAGCCTTCAAGAAATCAATGTCACTTAAATGCACTGAGTAAGCAGCAAAGGAAGACTTTGGTGTAAGTTTAAACAGAAACTTCCCTCCCACAAAGTGTTAGAAAGGCTAACTGAATTCTCTCATAAGGATTATCTCTGGAGAATAATTATATACTAGAGCAATGATTCTTCCCTTGGAGTGCATGAGATGGTGTGCTTATAAATATTTAACAATTGGGTCTCAAAAAAAAATATATACATTTTAAATTTAATCTGTATTATCATCATTTTCTTAAGTCTAGACTATTAACAAAATAATAAGTCAAGCCCTGCCTTGTAGCAGTAATTGATAAGTGAAGTATAAATACTCATATAAATAAAAATTGGTTTCCAGCACATCACTGGATCCATTGATGGATTTCAAGGGGTCCGTGAAATTGGAGAGGGGAAACTACATCTTTATTTTCACTAGCTTCAAACTGAAATTCACCATTTTCATCAATCATGAATTTGGGCGATAGGTGTTAGTCTGGAAAGGGGTCCATAGATGTAACCAGAGTGTCCAAGGGGGGCCATAAGTCACAAAAGATTAAGAACTCTTGGACTAGAATCAAATCATTTTTAAAAATCAGATTTAAAGGAGAAATGTTTGATGTTGCTTTGGGGTCCATTAAAATTTCTGACTTAAATCATACATGTTTAGAGTTGGAGGGTTTATTAGATGTCTTCCAGTCCTACCCTCTCATTTTACAGATGAGGAAACTAAGACTTATAAAAATGAAGTAATTTGCCTAATGTCATATATAAATAGAAGAATTGTGATTCACATCCAACTTCTCTGTGTCCAAATCCAGCATTCTTTCTACTGCCTTATACTATGGCACAGATAATAACAGGTGTGCATCTTGACCCAAAGGAAAGAATATATCCACATGGTTTTTCCTAATAACCCAAGTCTTATGTACATCTGCAGAGAGAAATCAGGTGGGGGAAAAATCATCCTTATACTTTCCAAAATTGGTTATGTGATCTTGTGAAAATTATGTAATTTCTCATGGAAGAAAATATAATGATTATCTTTTAAATTTGCCTTTTCCCTCCCACCCTCAGCCCCTTGACTTGCCCATGTAATTTCTGCTTATTGACAGTCATCGAGGATAAGAAGAACAAAGTTGGTACCTGATCCCAGGCTGCGTTATTATCATTTGGGTCTCCATCCAGCCCAGCAGAAGCTGAAAGATTGAGATAGGCCCAGTCCTGAATGGTCAAGTTTCTCCATCTCCTTTTCTGCAGGAATGTTTGTTCTCTTTTGTTGCAAGGACTTTTGGTCCAAAGAACATTGAGAAGCTGGTCTATTTCTAAAAATGTCACAGAAAAACTGATGTCAGAGAAAAAGCATGCTGTTTTTTAAATTTTTAATGGAAAATTAATTTAGTTAATTTTTAATTAATTAAAAACATTAATTTAAAATTTTAATTAATAATTAAAAGCATGCTGTTTTTAATCTATGGAAAGAATACAGGATGTATAATCATAGGAACTGGGTTCAAATCTGAACCTGCTTCTATGTGGATCTTGGACAAGTTATATCCTTTTTCTGGGTTTCAACATTTTCATCTACAATACTGAGAGCATTGGGTTAGATTGACCCTAAGGTCCTTTCTTGCTCTAAATCTTATAATCCTATGATCTTTTTGCCTTCATAGGTTTTTTTTTTCCATAGGTTGCCTTCACTAAAGGGACATTTTATAAAGGAAATTAGACACTAGTGAATATCACAAAACTGAGTCTGCGGGATAGATGAGAGACTCTGCTAGCCCCAGGAAAGATTCTGAGTTGATGGAAGCACACATCTTCAGAATTGGAAGGAATCTCTGAGACCCCTTGAGGCCACCTCACACAAACCTGATTAAGAATCACCTCTTTAAATATAATTATAGTTTTAAAGAGTTGTCTGAGGGCACTGAGGAATTAAATTACTTGTCCAGTGTCCTAGAGCCAGGATGTGTCCAAATTAGCACTTTAAGCCAGGTCTTATAAACTACAGGGCCTAATTTTTATCCATCATGATTTACAGCCTCTCATCCTCCGCTTAATTTCACAAGCATCCTGTCTATGCCTTTATATAAATCATTGAAAAATGTCAAACAACACAAAGTCGAGCACATTTCCATGGAATACATTTCTAAGTGGATCTCTATGTCAACTCTTTGAGTTCGACCTCATACAATTCTGAATCTTTCTAAATAATAAATTGTGTAGTCCAACGGCTCAGCAAAACAGAGCCTGAGAGCCAAATCTGATTTACGTTCTTAGTCTTTGGGCTGCACAAAAATAAGGGGCAGGTGGGGCCCTTGGGCCATAGATTGCTGAGTCCTGACCTAGTCCATACTTTCCTACATGTTCATCTAAGATTATATGATATGTCATCTCAAATGCTTCTCTAAAACCTAGGTAAACATCAGTTAAAGCATTGTCTTGATCAATTGGTCTAGTTAATTTGTCAAAAGAAAGAAAATTAAGTTTTCCTGCCATGACATTTCTTGATAAAGTCGTGCTTTGTACTCTTGGGATCACTGCTTCCTTTTTTAGATGCTCATTAGCCATCCCTTTAATAATACATCCTAGGATTTAAAGTCAAGGCCATTGACCATTATTGGCAGATTTTATTCATTTTCATTTTTAAAAAATTAGGACATTAACCCTTCTTCATTTCTGCCATACCTTTTGTATTCTCCATAAACTTTTAAAGACCATTAGCGAATATCCCAGCAATCACATTAGTCTGTTCTCTCAATAAAGGCACACAGAGCAATCTAGCCATACAGCATACCTACCAATAGCAGAAAATCAGAATATTTACATGGATCCTGCTTGGCCATTGGTGTTCTAAATGAATCACTATGAATATAGTGACAGCTAGACCTAAGGATAAGGACTATTTTGCCAGTATAGTACATGGTCATCTAAATAGTATAAACAGGTGACAAGCATTCATAGGCAGGGCAGTCTTGACCATTTGCAAATAAACAGATCTTTTTGTGAAAGGACAGATTTCTAAAAATTATTTATATTGAATATAACCAGAAAAGCAAAATCTAAAGCCAAATCTCTCTTCTTGTGCCCAGACAATAGGTGTTTTGAGGCTGCAAAATTAAGCTGCCTAGACATGTATAAATATTATTTGGCCAACTAACAACCAAATATTAAATGATTCTCTCCTTGGAGGAGTTTTTCTTTTTTTCAAAAAAACAAGAATAAAGAAGAATCAAATTTTTAAATTGTGCATCTCCTCTGCTGGCTGGGAAAAGATAAGCAAAATGAAATTAGTCTGTATTAGACCATCTTTGGGGAAATGAAAGTTAGGAATCCTGAGTGCATATTGTGGTAATGTAAATGGTATGAGGGTAAGTAATATCAATACAAAAGTGGCAATTTCCACTTAGGAAACATAATTCTCTTAACATTCCAATTACTATGAACCTATTGCCTCATATTGGGAAATTTTGCCATCTGAATGGTTGCTTATTTTTTTTTTAAAGCAATCGGGGTTAAGTAACTTGCTCAAGTTTACACGGCCAGTTATTTCTGGGTGTGATGCTAAGTATCTGAGCCCGGATTGGATCCCAGGTCATCCTGACACTGGAGCTGGTGCTCTTACTCACTGTGCTACCTGGCCACCCCTTGGTTGCTCATTTAAGAAAGAAGAGGCAAGAATCTGGATTTGAAGTTTAAAGTATAGGGTTCAAATAAAGGCCCTTCAGCTTGCTACATGAAGGATCTTGGAGAGACACTAAATTTCTCTGAGCCTCACCTTCCTCATATGCAAAATGACAGGGTTGTAGGACCTTTCTAAAGTCCCTTTCATCTTTAGTATTCATTTACTGTACCAGATAGCACCTTCTAACTCAAATATGCTCCTCACTCATATACTGTAGATACTCAAATTCTACCCTTAGAAAGTCATACCTCTTCATTAAATCCTGCCCTGGACTCCAAATATTGGATATTAAAATGAAATCATATGGAGCAATTAACTTTTTTTGTTGCTTTTTTCGAGGGGGGAAGGCAGGGAAATTGCAGTTAAGTGACTTGACCAAGGTCACATGGGTAGTAAATGTTAAGTATCTGAGGCCACATTTGAACTCAAGTCCTCGTGACTCCAGGGCCAGTGCTCTATTCACTGTGTTACCTAACTGCTCCAAGTAATTAACTTCTGCATATGATCATTGATGTTGTTCATCCTTCATTTTAAAAGAGGACCAGTGGCATCAAGGGTGATATCTTGATTTGTGCATGAATTAGAGGATAAAAAGGCAGAGCTGCCCAAATTCATCAGTCACCCTCTTTTCCTGAGTCATTGATGTACAGTGGCAGGACATAGGTCAGGACAATTGGTGATGACCCATAATGCAGTGAATGATATTAGCATATTCAATGCCTGACCATGCCCTAAGTGCTCCTCAGTGCCTGTTTCAGCTGCCTTTGTGACCATTGGAATAAACTGTTCTCATCCATCCACTATTCTGGGAAAAGTCTTCACATGTTTGGGGTAGACATCCCCCTAACTTACTTGTATTTGAGGCCTGTCAGTTACTCTCAACCCGCTTTAACCCATATGTCATGATGGTTTTACCAGGGTATGGTCACTGTGAATGCTATCGTTTCTTGGAGTCATGGGTGAGAGTTGGGTGAAAGGTGGACACCAAAGGTAGATGAGCAACCTTCAAAAAGACTTGACAAACCCCCAACCCAGGGATGCTGGTCCTCCATGAACACCCCATATACACTGATCATAGATCACAGATCTAAGTAAAGATACATGAAACCTTGGGATCCCCTGGTCCAACACTTCTCATTTCAGAGAAGAAGAAGCTGAGGGCCTGATAGGGTGAGTTATTTGAAGTCATATTGGTCCAGAATCAAGGGAGGAACCTATGACCTTGAGGCTACATGTGGCCTTCTAGGTCCTTCAGTGCAGCCTTTTGACTGAGTTCACGTTTTACAGAACAAATCCTTTTAGTAAGGGGATTTGTCGGTGAAGTTTGGATTCAAAGGACCATCCTTAAGGGCCTAGAGGGACACCACATGTGGCCCTGAGGCCACAGGCTCCCCACCCCTGGTTCAGATGGTACATCTGGAATTTGAACTCAACTCCCTTGACTCTAAGCCGTGGGCTGAGTTAGTTCATTTGGATTATTTTCTTCCCAACAGAAAGTTTTGGATGACTGGGAATAAGAGTGAGCATAGGGAGGAAGAGGGAGGGAGAGGAGTATTGATTTGAATAGAGGAAAAACTTGGTAAAAAGGAGAAAATGCATAGGTGCCAGGAGTGGGGCTGTCACAGGACAAAGATACTTTACAACTTGCATTGGGAAATAGCCCTACTCAAAGATGATACTGGCCAATAGATATTATAACAACAACAATTATAACACTTATATTGTGCCTTAAGGTTTGCAAAGTGCTTTACCAAAATGACTTCATTTTATCATCACAGTGATGCTGGGAGATAGGTGCTATTATGATCCTCATTTTACAGATGAGGAAATTGAGGCAGACAGAAGTTGCATGACTTGCCCATGATTCCACTGCTTCTAAATTTCTGAGGTCAAATTTGAACTCAGATCTTCGGAACTATGCCCCCTAATGCCTCATAATATGGTCAGCCCAAGAACTTGAATGCATACATTCTTCTGGTTATTTCTGCTCTGGAATTCATGACTGAAAAGTATTAGACATAATGGAAAACTGGTTTGATTATACACTTAGTCAATGGCTTAAACACCCACATACTCATTCATTCCCTTCCTTGTAAATCAGAATGTACTTAAAATCTTCTTAAAAGTTTTAACAAGTACATATTATTATGTAACTGTATTGGGCATTTGCCATTTCCTTTCCTACCATTTGGCTTTTTTAAAAAAAATGCCAGATTGTTATTAAGTGCATTTAAAAATACATGCATATAGCAAGAAATGATCAATTCAAATTTTACCAAATATGCAAGAAACTTTAAAACAGTGAAGTCCATCTTTCAAACCATGCTGATGGGGTCCACTACAAATTTATATTACATAATCTCTACTGGATCCTCACTTTACACCTCCCTAAAAGATTTCACTATGCCACACATCCAAGCAGACTTTCCAAACCTTTTCATCCCTCTTCTAACCTCCTATGGCTCTTTCTCACACCCCCCCCCCTCATTCTACCCTCTCAGCAGAGAATCTCACTTCATATTTCACTGAAAAAATGAGGCTTTTAGCCAAGAAGTTCCATTTCCTTCCTATTCATCTCCATCACTAAGATGCCTTCAATGCTTCCTCCTTCTTCACCCCTGCTTGCTAAGGCAAACCTCTCCATTCACAAAGGCTCCCATTCCATCTCATCTTCTCCAGCAGATTGCCCGCCTATCATTCCCATTGTCTACTGACAGCTTCCCTGCTTCTTACAAATATGTCCATGTCTCCCCATCCTCAAAAACCCTCATTTGATCCCTACTGTTGTTCTACATGTTTCCTGCTTTTCAAGATTAAATTCCTTGAAAAGGTCATCTATGATTCATCCTTCTGCCTCCTTTCCTCTCATGTTCTTCTTAACACTCTGAAGTTTGGCTTCCAGTCTTATTCACCTGAAAGTGTGAATTTCTCCAAAGTGACCATTCACATTTTAATTGGCAAATCTAATGGCTTTTTCTCAGTTTTCATTTTAACTTCACTCATCTCTTGTCTACGGTACCCTCTGGAATGTCTGTTCCATAGACAACAAACTTCTTAAAGCTTATCTTCTACAACTCTTTCCATCTTAACTCTTTCTGAAACCTGGCTTCACCCTGGTTTCAGAGCCTCCCTTACCACCCTTTCCAATACTGACTGCACCTTTATTCATTCTCCTTGGCTCATGGGTTGAGGCAGAGGAATTGGGATACTCCTTGCTCCCCATTGCCACTTCCAGGTTCTCCCCCCTAATCTTACTAGTGCCCTCAAATGTATCACTTCTATATTCAAGAATTCTAAATTTATCGTATTAATAATAATCTCTTGGCTTTTTACCTTTCTCTCTTCCTTCCTTTATATACCCATACTCTTCATTCACACCTCTAATCCTTTAACCATTCAGTTCTCTCCCAGGTCATCTCCCCTGCACTAACCACTCTTTCCTCTTCTTCCCATCTTGATTCTTCAGTGAACCACTTCAACTCTACACTGTCTTTCACTCTTGAATTCCTAGCTTTCTTATTATATCTTTGATTATTCTAAGCCAAACTTCAGCCTTGGACTACTCACACCTTTCATCACCTACACATGAAGGTGGAGAAAAACATGCATCTGATCTGACTGGGGCAACTACAAATTTATGTTAGACAACCTCAATTGGGTCCTCACTGATGCTGGGCAATTCTACTATACCATCCTTGTCAACTCACTATCCCAGTCTCCACAGAGGCTCTTCCAAACCTTTTCAACCTTCCTCAAACCTCCCAAGGCTCTGGTTTCCCCTCCCCGCCCCCCACTCCTTTAGTTGAAAACCTTGCCTCATATTCTACAATGAAAAAAAAAATGAACTCCTTATCCTCTCTTCCTGGCACTCAGGTGCCTTCTGTCACTCTTTCCTCTTATACACCTGTCTCACATAATGAAGTGACTTTACTCCTTACCAGGGCTAACTCCCTTTTGATTGTTCAAATGATCCCATTCCATCCTGTATCTTCCAGCAGATTGTCCCCTCTACAATCCCTTTTTTGCTTATTTTCAGTCTCCCTGTCTACCAACTCATTTCCTACTGCCTGCAAACATGTTCATATCTCCCTTATACTGAAGAAAACCCTCACTTGATCCTTCCATCCCTGTTAGTTATTGTCCTATAACTCTTCTTCCCTTTGTAGTTAAAGAACTTGAAAAGACCATCTAATAGGTGCTTCCATTTCCTCTCCTTTTATTCTCTTCTTAACCCCTTATAATTTGGTTTCCAATCTTATCATCCTACCAAAACTGCTCTCTCTAGAGTTACTAATGATTTTTTATTTGCCAAAACCAATGGCCTTTTCTCAGTCCTCATTCTATATGACCTCTCTGCAGGCTTTGACACTACTGATCACTCTCTCCTCCTTTTCTTTAGGCTTTTTTTCTATCCTGATTCTCCTCCCATCTATCTGATCACTCCTTCTCTGTCTCCTTTGCTGAATCTTCCTTAAGATCAAAGCCTCTAACTGTAGGTGTCCCTTAGGGTTCTGTCTTGGTCTCTTCTCTTCTCCCCAATACTATTTCACCTAGTGATCTCATCAACTTCAGTGGATTTAATTACCATCTTTATTTTGATGATTCCCAAATCTACTTATTCTGCCTCAATTTCTCCGTTGACCTTCAATCTTGTATCTTTGTCACTCAGATGTCTCACACTGGATGTCTAATAGATAAATTAAACTAAGTATGTCCAAAATGGAACTCATTTTCTTTCTACCTATATACCTTCCCCACCTCAACTTTTTAAAAAAATATTATTACTATAGAGTCCCTCAGGCTCACAACCTGGGAGTCACTCTGGATTCCTCACTATCTCTCATTCCCCCCATATCTAATCTGTTGCCATAGCCTGTCAATTTTACCTTTGTAACATTTCACAAATGCACCCTCTTTTCTTCTCTAATACTACCACCACTTTTATGAAGGCCCTTATCATCTTATGTCTGGATTATTACTATAGCCTGCTGGTGGATCGTTCAGTCTCAAGTCTCTAATCTATCCTCTATTTAATCACTACAGTGATTTTCTTAAACTACAGGTCTGATTATGTTGTGCCTTTCCCTCCCCACCCACTCCATAAAACTCCAGTGGTTTCCTATTGCCTTCAGGAACAAATACAAAAGTTCTGTTTGGCATTCAAGGCTCTTTATAACCTAACCCCTTCTGACTTTTCTAGTTCTTCCTACACCTAACTTCCCAACAAGTACTCTTTGACCCAGTAACACTGGCTTCCTAACTTTTCTAGGAACAAGACACTTCATCTCTCAACTTTGGGCATTCTCTCTGGCTATCTCCCATGCTTGGAAAATGTAATTGGGAAATATTTAATGAAATAAATAAAAATATATTTTAAAAAATTAATGTGAACATTTGTACCTCATAAGTTGGCAAATGCTACAGATTAGGGTGAGAGTTATTATTTTGTTGATTGTCTAGTCTTTAGGAAGTGATATAGAAAATGTTTATAAAGCAGGTTAAACTTTAAAATATGTCTTGCAATAGTCCCTTCCCCAGAGAGCTAATGGTTAACTATTTACCAGCACACCCCTAAAATCCTCTCACACTGAAAGCCAGTCACAAAGGTCTTGTCTCTTCCTGATACACAACACTGCATTTCAAGTTTCAGTGTCTCTGTACTGGGCAACCTTCATGGCTGGAATTCACTCTCTCCTATCCTCTGGATCATAGAATTCCTCTGTACTTTGTATACCACTTTCTGCAGGAAGCAATCTTTCCTGGTCCTCACTGTTACTACTGTCTTCCCATCCAAATTACCTTGTATTTTATTCCTTTGTATATATTTGTATTTATCCATTTATATTGAAGGTATATATATATATATATATATATATATATATATATATATATATATATACTTGTTTTTTCCATTAGAATGTGAGTTTCTTGCAACAAAAAAAGATTTAATTCTTTGTACTTACATCAATCACCATGGCCTAGCCCAATGCCTGACATATGAGAGATAGATTGATAAGTACTTATTGATTTATTTTGATTAGCTCATTGAAATGGTTATTTTATTAATACACTAGATTTGAATGACTCTAAATCACAGCTTCTTAACTTTTTGTGTGTCATTGATGAGCTTGGCAGTGTTATGGGCCCCCTTCTCAGTATATTTTTTAAATGAATGAAATAAAATACATAGGATTAAAAGGAAATCAATTATACTGAAGTATACATTTAAAAAAACACACATTATAAAAAACCAAGTTTGCAGAGCCCAGGTTAAGAACCCGTTCTCTAAACAGAACTCTGCATTTAAGCAGGGACTGTCAGCTCATGATGGCAACATGGGACTGTCTCCAAAGCCAACCAAATGATTTTATGAGTTTAGTTAAAATTTCCTCTCTCTCAATGTGTCTCCAGCAAGGACAGATTATTTACTAAAGCCAAAGCATTCTAGCTCATGTTGGCTACAACTGACGCCTTCCTTTCACTGACCCCATAACCTAGTCTCCTTGTTTCTAATGCCCCATACCACCCTATTTCTTCCTCCAGCTCCATCCAGCAGTTTTTTTTTTTTATTACAACACCCTGAGAGCCTCTAATTATGAATCCAGTCAATCAAATTTAATTCAACAAGCATTTCCTCTGCACCTACTATGTGGCAGATGTGGTGCTATGTATGAGGATGAAAAGACAAAAATGAATTAGTCATATCTTAGAGCTCAGAGACCTCAGAGGCTGATCCAATGCCTCTATTTCATAGAGGTGGAAACTGAAGCCCAGGTAAGATATATGATTTGCCCAAGGTCATTCAGACAGTAAACATAGGATTAAATCTAGGTTTTCTGACTCTGACCAGTACCCTCACAGAGTTTATATTTTATTTGGGGGGAAAATCATGGGCACAGTGAGGTAAATACCAAACATATAGAAAACAAATCAATGTAATTGGTGAGTGGGTAAGAATAAGGATAACTTGAGGAAATTGGGAAGAAGTTCTTCAAGGAGTGGGGTGATTGAGTTGAGCCTTGAAGGGAAGAGAATGAGGTTTCAAGAGGTGGAGGATAGGGGTGGCCAGGTAGCACAGTGAGTAAGAGCACCGGCCCCAGTGTCGGGATGACCTGGGGGATCGAATCCGGGCTCAGATACTTAGCACCACACCCAGAAATAACTGGCCGTGTAACCTTGAGCAAGTTACTTAACTCCAATTGCTTAAAAAAAAAAACTATTAAGAGGTGGAGGATAGGGGTCAGTTAGTACAAAAAAAAAAAAAAACCAAACCAACTCAAATTCATAGAGACTGAGGATGAAATAGCAAGCATAGCAAACAAGTGGCTAGTTTTTCTGGAAGCAGAGGTCATTGCCTGCTATACCATACAATAGAATAGCAGCTCTCCCTTCCTCGAACCCTTTTCTAAGTGGGTGACTATGGGAACTGGGCAGATTAGGGAGTCTACAAGAGTCATTTCTGGTAGAGTAAAAAGAGTATGGGACCCTAAATTCTGCATGTTGGCTGACTTCCTTTCAATTCTAAGTTTCCAGTCCCTAAGCCACTGAGGTCATGAAGTATACCTCTAACTCAACTAAATAATTATTTTATTAGTTTCATCAAATGAATCACAAAATTGATTCAAGGACATATTTCCTCCCTTTTGCCACAGGCATTTTATCATTCTGTGCAGGCATTCTCCAAACATTTTTACTGAGTTCAGTGCCTGGCTCATAGTTTCCCTCTCCATCATACATGTTGCCTTCTTCATATTATTCAGGATTTCAATATTCCTACTGACAAGCGATCATACTGTTCTTCAACTTTTCAATCTCAATTGATCTCATTCTCTACTAAGGACTTCAGGAAAAGAGTGAAGACATGGTCACCTTTAAATTCCACCACCTCCATTATCAGAAACTTTATTCCATGATAGTCTCAACCTCTTCTCCTTTTCTCTCTGTCTGTCTCTGAATGTCTCTCATGTGCACTAAAAGCATACTCTTTGACCTCATCATGCCTAGCCTTTTGATATTCACCATCTCTCTTTATCTCCCAGGTCTGATAGAGGGGGTGATAGAGTTGAGCCTTGAAGGGAAAATGAGGTTTTAGGAAGGGGAGGGCAGAAGGGAGAATGTTTCAGGTATGGGGGCCAGCTTGTGCAACAAATGAAAACAGAAACAAAACCACTACCACCAACAAAACAAAACTCTGAGACTGGGGCTGCAACTTTGAGGCCACACATGGCTTTCTAGGTCCTTGGGTGTGGCCTTTTGACCAAGTCCAGGATTTACAGAACAAATTCTTTTATTAAGGGGATTGATTCTGTGAAGTTTAGAGTCAGTCAAAGGGCTACATGTGGCCTTGAGTCTGCAGGTTCCCCACCCAGAGACCATCCCCTGCTCTTATAGTCTAAATACCCAACTTAGGTCACATGGTCTATCATTTCAAGGGTCAAAAACCTACCACCTTACAATTCCTTTTCCCCAAACTCAACCTGTGGATCCTTAATCTTGTATAAATCTGACATCTGATTCCTATATTTGTATTTCTGGGCTACTGAGCATCACTGGAGAAAATTGCAAAATCAAGCCGATTTCACTCATACAAATGGATGGTACAGAATCTCACAGAATCATATACTCACAGAATTTGAGAGTTGGAAAAGGCCTCATACTTTGATTGAGCCCCTGTGGTCACTCAAAAATTCCCCTACTCCATCCTCCATCTTCCATTTCAAGCCTGGAACGCTGTCTGTTCTCATATCCACTTACTGGTTTCCCTGGCTCTTTAATTATCCCTTTAAAATATTTTTGTTTAATATAATTAAAATTTAAAAATATATTTTAAAATATTGACCTAAAATCCCAGCCTCTTAATTCTAGTGCCTTTCCTCTTTTAATTATTTACTATGTATCTTGTATATAGATTGTTCGTACATATCTGTTTGTCATTTCCCTCATTGTATTGAGTTCCTTGAGAGCAGAAACTTTTTGCCTTTTATGTATCCCCAGTTCTTAGCACAGTGCCTGGCATATAGGAAATACTTAAATGTTTGATGACTGACCATCTCTTTCTACTTTTCCTAATGACAGTTCCCCAAATTTTCTTCTCTGGTCCTTTGGTCTTAATTCTAACAACACCCCTACTACATCACACATGCACAAACATACACACACACACACACACACACACACACACACCCCATATGACCTAACCTCCTATTCACTGAGAAGACTGAGACCATCTGGCCTCCCCATTACCAGGTCCCTAAGCTTTCTTCCTCCATTTTTTAAACTTCTCAATTGTAGAATGAAGCCACTTAGCTGGCATAGTGGGTAGAGCAATAAACCTAGGATCAAGAAGACCTGAACGCAAATCTGACCTTAGATATATGGTAAGTCTTTACAGAGCTTCCTATCCCTACCCTTTCCCCTTCCTATCCATTCTTCACATCACTGCCAGAATAGCTGTCCTCACCCATTGGTTTGGTCATGCAGAGGTCCTCTGCCTAAACATCTCCAATGACTTCCTACTGTCTATTGAACAATATCCAAACTTCTTTATCTGTAATTTAAGGTGATTGGTGATTTAGTAACATTCTATTTTGTTGGGCTTATTTTATATTCATCCCCTTCATAGACTTATTATTGTCTTAGACAAGCTGAACTATTCTGCACGTTCTGGTCATACACAAACCTCTTGTGTGTCCATGTCCTTCCTTATGTCTGTCCTAGCAATAACTTCCCTTCCTCTCTTCACCTCATAAATTCCATCCTTCAGAATCCAGCTCAAATGGCACCTCCTCTAGGAAGATGTTCTTGACCCTACCAAGTTGGTAATTACCTTCCTATCCAGAGCTCATGTAGAACTCTGTTTTGTAACTCTCCAAGGGTCTTTTTAGGAAATAATAATGATAGCTGACCTTTCTCCAAGACTCTCTGGTTCACAAAGCCCTTTTATATTTATTAGATCATTTGAATTCATCTTATGAAATACTGTACATCATACAAATAGCATTTCCATTTCATAGATGAGGCAACAGTCTCAGAGAGGTGACAAGACTTTCTCAAAACTACATAGTCAAGTGACTGGAACCCAAAATTCCAACTCCAAATCAGGTGCTGTTCTCACTTAATATAGGCAGCGAGCTGACATAGTAGATAGTCAGGAAGACCTGAGTTCAAATCCAACTTCAGACACTTACTAGCTGTGTGACCCTGGGCAAGTCACTTCTGTTTGTCTCAATGTCAACTGTAAAATGGGGATAAGAATAGCACCTATCATAAAGGGTTGCAGTTACGATCAAATGAAATAATATTTGTAAAGTGCTTAGTAGTGCCTAGCACATAGTAGGTGCCATATAAATACTTGTTCCCTTTCCTTTCCCCTTCTCTTTTTAACTGACCCTACAGAAAAATAGTACAGAGGACCATTACCATTAGTGTATTTTGGATATTTAGGCACTTTTTATGTATCTCACTAATTACTGTGACCTGTCTGTTTTCTTACATAAAAAAATAAAGGATTTGGATCAGATGGTCCCCAAGATCCTTCTCATTCCTAAAATTCTAGGGCTTTATTTTGTCTCTAAAATGTTCTAGGAGAGTGTAAGGTTCCTTGCAGGCAACATATTGACTTAGAAAGTCATGTGTGTTTATATATTTCTTTCTTATTAATATTTCAATACATTAAAATCAGATGGATTCTGCATTTTAATCTGGCTCAGGGCACCCTTGGGAGTGTTGTGGGCTCCCTATAGCCCATAGGTCACGTGTCTGATACCTTTGGCAATCTTCCCCCCCACCCCCCACCCCCGGAGTATGCTTTTGCTTGCAAACTTTTAAAACACAGGTACCACTACTGACCATAACTGTGGCACAATGCCAGGCATCTTGGAGTACTCAACTTACAATTGTGGAAGAATCCTTTGGTTTCTCTCTCTAATCAACATTCATACCACATTGTGCACAAGGTTCAAGAACTACTCAGCTCTGGAATTAGGCCAAAGCCTGTTCTGCAGTCCTGTTCACATGTCTCATGCACATTAAAGGATAAAGTGATGACTCAGCCCTGGCTGAAGTAACTTTGTAACCACCTTTAATCTGTGTTTAGTCAATCTGGTTTCCATGGTGGGAGGGACATAGAACTGAAATTCCAATAAAGCATCCTTACCTGGTAGGTGGAGAGTGTTGGTACTATTCAGAGAACTGAAAATGTATTCCATAAAATAATCTGGGGAGGGCAAGCTTCTTTGGCCCAGACACACTCCTTGAAGGGACAAAGAAATGATTGTTGCAGCCAGTCGAGGAAGGGTGTTTTCGTCAGCACCGTTATTGCTTATTATTCCAGATTTCTGTTGTAGAATTTTGGTCTCCACACACTGAAATCAAGGTACATGTTGGAAGAATATCTTTTTAATTTTCATTCAGCATTCAAGCTAAGTATTGGTAGTATCCCTGAAAGGGATCTTTTGATATCTTTGGACCACTTGAGCAATTTTTTAAGATTCTCATTCATATTTTAATAATTTTTCTTTAAACTTTCCTTTCTCTGTTTGGTATTTAAGGTCCTTTACAATCTGGCTCCAACCTACATGTGCAGCCTTATTATACGTTATTCCCCACTGTGCACTCAATGGTTCAGCCAAATATGCCTGCTCGCTAACACTCCATATACTGTCTCCATGCCTCTGTATTGACTTTTGTATAAGTGTATCATTTTTCTACATATTTTGTGTGAACACATACTTCTATATTTTGTCTCCCTGAAAGAATGTAAGATTCTAAAGATCAAGGACTGTTCCATTTTAGTTTTTGTAACCATGGTACCTAGGACAGTTCCTGGCACATTGTAGGCAGGTACTAACTGCTTGTGGATTGATGACTTATTGGTTTCTTGACTCCCATGGTCTAATACTTCCTTGGTTTCTCCTAACTCTGCTCACCTCCCCTCTGCCTCTTTTATTGACTCCTCTTTGTTCTCATTCTCTTTAATCATAGGCATCAACAAAAACTTGGAGCCTGGCTCTATAATCATTTTTTTATTCTCTCTCAGGGAAAACTAAAGGGACATCTCTGTTCTCATGTAATACAATTATTATCTAATTTAGTCTAAATTTATTATCTAGACCAAAGCACACTATTTTCTCTTTTTTTGTTGTTTTTTGTCTCTCTCATGGTTTTTCCCTTTTACAACATGACTAATGTGGAAATATGTTTATATTAAACATGTATAGCTTATGTCAGATTGTATGCAATCTTGGGGAGGGGGCAGGGGAAGGAAGGGGGAAAATTTAGAACTCACAATCTTGTAAAAGTGAATGTTGAAAATGAGAAAAAGCAATAAATTAGTTTTTTTTAAAGAACATGGTATTCTCAATGGAAATACAGGTTTTACCTGTTACCAATCAATAAGCATTTATTAGGCACTTCCTAAAAATATACATATATAAATGTATTCTCTAATTTATCTAAAGCAATTCAACAAATTTTTCTATTATATGATAAAGATAATTTATCTAAAGCAACTCAACAAATATTTTCAATTACATATTATATGATAACAATTCTCAGATCTGTAAGAGGAGTCCTAAAAGTCTTAGTACAGTTTTCAGTTTTAAACTACATTAAGAGTTTGGGGACTTGCTTTGTTTCTAGACTTAACCTTTCTGGGAGCTCTCTTCCCATATTTGACATGCCTAAACATCTCCTTTTAATGATCTCTATGTCACTCCAAGTACAATATGTCAGAAATCAAACTAAAGCTATATCTTTTTTTCTTGCTCCCAAATCAACCCTTTGCCAATCTCCTCTACATAGAGATTTTGTATTTGCTTATCTGTGAACAAGTTTTTATCCCTTGCACACTTCTCAACAAATTCAGCTTAAGCTTTTAGCTCTAACTAGCTAACTCTGTTGACTTCAGCAATGTCTTCATCAAAGTGTCAACAATGACTTCATCCAGTTGGCTTAGAAATCCTTGGGAATCAGAAATCATCTGAGCAGTCATCTGAGGTTAAATTCTTTAACTGACTTCCATGAGTCCTCAATGCTGTTCACTGCATTCAGGAAGGGGATACATTCCAAACTCTATTCAATGTTCATCTACCTTCTTGATGGTGCTGATAATCTGGGAAAGGGTCCTTCTAAGGTAAGAAGTCTCTGAGACTGTACATTAAGGAGCAGAAGTCGATCTGTCTCAGGAGAGGGAGTTTCCTTATCGGAGCTTTCCCATAGTGATGAAATCACAGAGCCAGTTCCCCAAAAAGTGAAAGGCCTTAACTGCAAGGGCTGTTTCTGTTTGAGTGAGCATGAATGAATGCATGCAAGAATGAATGAATGAAGGTGAGAATAAAACTATTCATACTACCTACTTCACATAGTTGTGAGAAATGCCCTTTACAAAATGGGCCTTTTGTAAAATGCAATTCAATATATAAAAATAGATTATTATGTATCCACAAAATGTCAAGAGAGCTAGAAAAGGGCAGCCATCACATTGAGAGGGGCGTACATAGGAGATTTTTAAGAGAACACTGAATCTGGTAAGACACGCATAGGCTGCGGTTGGTCCTGCTGGACAGAATGTGCCCTCTTGCATAGGTTTGGTATCAGATCCACCAAAATACTAAAGTGCTTCTAGACTAGGCCACTGTCCTTGGAGCTGGGAGATACAAGTGTACATCATAGCTCTGATATTGCTTTTGTCTTTGTGATAGCAAGTAAGTCCCTTCACCTGAGTTTTCATGTGTAAAATGGGGAAAATCACATTTGTAGAACTTCCTCACAGAGTTCTTGTGAGGGAAGTCCTTTGTAAACTTATAAAAGATACATTAGTGGAATCTGTGTGTCAGAGCTCCTAAGGGTTTAACCTGTTTGTCTTGGAGGGCTTGTCTCTTGGAAGAAAACACAGCCACTCCTTCCTTCTGCCCACCACCGTCCAAATTCCTGTTGATTCAGAGGACATTAGCTAAGAAAGAGATGGCACCCTGGTGAAATGTTCGGGGGATTTGTTCTTAAAGAAGGAAAAAATATTTTTGCCCTGGGATTACGTCAGGCCTTGGGAGGCTTACCCACTAACTGGAATGCACAAAGTATCTCCCTATCCCCAAACACTTATAGCCAGCCACTCTACCCATGGCTCACACAGAACCCACAAGGAGAGTTGGAGGAAGAGTAGAGAAACTCAACAGTAAGCTATGGCAGAGGAAGGAAAGAAGGGGGTGAGTGGACTTTATTTGAGCATGAACAGGGAGAGGTGTATAGAGTAAGCAGTGAGAGGGAGCCGAAGACATTTTCAGTGTGAGTTTACACCTTAGAAATCAGGGGCTTGATTTATCATCTTGCTGATTGTTTAGACTTAAGACAGTGATGGAGAAAATATTGATACACATTAAATTTTAAAGTGCTTGGCATACATTTTGGAGGTGGGTGGGAGCTGGTTGTTAAATATTTACCAGTAGGCCCCAAGGTAGAATGCTCTATCCCTCTGTGGAATGATTTAGGGAAGATACAGATATTATCCATGGGAATTCCATCATAGGAATAAAAAGGCATTAAAACTGAAACTGAGTTGATTTACTTATTTTCAAAGTAATCGAAAGCCCCATCCATCTACAGTAATTCTACAATAACACAACCAACATCATATTTGTAGGTTTTGAGATTTTGTCAGCACCAACATGTCCCAGTAAGTTTTTCTCCCATTAGATGGCAAGCTCCTTGAGGGCAGGGACTGTCTTTTGCCTCTTTTTCTATACCCAGCACTTAGCACAGTGCCTGCCACATAGAAGTTACTTAATAAATGTTTATTGAATTGAATTGTCTCCTCTACCCCCAGAACTCAGCACTTTTTCTTAGACTCTTGGAGGCTTGTCTGGGGGGAAACTAAGAGGTTAAGCAACTTACTCAGGGGCAGCATATGTCAGAGGCAGAACTCAAGCCTAGGTCTTCCTAACATTGAGGCCAGATATTGATACACTAGTGAGGGGTTGGCGAACCTCTGTCCTCGAGGCCACATGTGGTCCTCTAGGTCCCCAAGTGTGGCCCTTTGACTGCATCTAAACTTTGAACTGTGAAATAGATTTGAACTGGATTCAGTCAAAGGGCTGTACTTGAGGACCTAGAGAGTCACATGCGGCCTCAAGGCCGCAGGTTCCACACCCCCACGCTAGACTGCTGCTTCCCAATGACATCATCACTGTTAATACTACAACTACTACTACTACTACCACCAATAATAATAACAATTAGGTGATTCTCATCCTTTTTATCATGTGAATATTATGACAGGCTGGGCAGTATTAATTCATAGCATGCTGGCCTTCAATACAGGAAGACCTGGGTTCAGATCTCACCTCTGAACTTAATAGATGTGTGACCTTGGACAAGTCACAACCTCTCCAACACTTAGTTTCTTCATCTGTGGAAGGAAGAAGTGGGACTTGATGACCTTTAAAGGTCACTTCCACCTCTGAACCTACAATCCTACAATCTTCGGTGGATTGTGAACATGGAAAGTTCATTCCTCTCATCACAGGGGCTCTTATCCACATATATTCTTAAGGGTTCTCCAAAACTCTAGAAATCTAGAGCGACTACATCTACTGCCAATGTGGGGGTATTGGGTTCCCAGTTTGCATCTAATGTTCATCACAAGACAGATCTCTAGCAAGGCATGGGAAGCCTGAAATTCCAGTGGTTAATCTGAGCCAATCCACTGTTTGTACATTTTCTACCCTGTGACATCTGTGTATGGTATTCCCTCTTCTTTATGTGGCAAAGAGAATTCTTTGGAGAAGGATGCTCTTTCTTATAAACCCCAAACTGAAGGAATTGACATGCTTTTTCCTATTCAAAGGGTTAAAACTTTGCAGTTGTGATTTTCCTTCCCTTTGGTTAATAGTTCTCTCATATTCATCTCCTTCATTCCTTCTTTTTTTTTCTTTTATTGCAATTAACCCAGGAACTTACAGCTACATAGACACTGAGAGCAAGCTGAGCTGCATTTGTAGCAACTCAGAGACTGTTTTCCCTGTATTTGCTTAGGGCCTCTGAATGGTTGCTGAGATACAGTTGGAGCTCCGGGAAACCAGCTCTGGCACTCCGATTCAAATCCAGCCATTCTTGCCAGTGAATAATTTGTGATGGAAAGCAGGCTGTACCAACCCCCTCTAACTGTGATGGGAGGCGGCTGCCTAGGGCCTTTGGAAGATCACCCTCAAGCACAGATAACAAGTCCGCCCCCTGACTACCCACAGAGAGTCAGAAAGCAAAGGAGAGGTTAATTGAAAAGTCAGTTTTTTGATGTGAAGTGGGTGGGAGAGGCCTCTGGAGCTGAGGCTGCACATTGCCTAGTGGGGAAAATGCAGGGGACATAAAGTACCTAACTGCGGAGTTGAGCAAAGATGGGGCACTAATGAGGGGCTAGGGAGAGATGCTCCTTTGTCCTGATTGCTGCAAAGCACTAGTCTTTTTGCAAACTGTTCCACTTCTGGAGATCATGAATGATGGAGCTGGGAGGAAGGGGGGCTGCAGCTGTTTCTTGTTTTTCTTCACTTAGAAGGTAAAGTACACTGACAGATATCCTGTGTCTTCAACCCTCCCTCCTGAGTAAACGCGAATATGGCAGTGCCTGAGCTGAATCTGGATTTTATGGACATGGAGGATCCAGGAAAGGATCCTCTGGAGTCATCGCTCTCCTACTTGGTCTCTCCTCTATCCAGTCCATAGAGCTGTCAGATTATGAGATCAGAGAGCTGGAGCTGAAAGGGGACTCAGTGTCCATAGTCTAACTCACCCATGTCACAGAGTAGGAAACTGAGGCCCAAGGCATTTAAGTGAATTTGTTCAAGAGTCCATAGGCAGCAAGGGCATCTAGGTGGTGCCATAGTGCGCAGAGTGCTGGACCTAGAGTCTGGAAGACTCATCTTTCTGAGTTCAAATCTGGCCTCAGACACTTACTAGTTGTGTAATCCTGGGCAAGTCACTTAACCCTGTTTGCCTCAGTTTCTTCATCTGTAAAATGAGCTGGAGAAGGAAATGGCAAACCACTCCAGTGTCTTTGCCAAGAAAACCCCAAGTGGGGTCTTGGAGACCTGGACACCCTGACAAAGCTGCTCAAGCTTCAAACCACATTAAGGCTTTTGGGACAACTTGATAGACATCCTTGAAATTTGAGAAACATGAACTCATGGTATAGTAGAATGAGTCATGGTGCTGAAATCAGAGAACCTAAGTTTAAATCCAGTCTCTGAAGCTTATTATTTATATGACCTTGGGCAAGTGCCTTAACTTCTGCAAAATGAAGGGAGTGGTCTAGATGGCCTCTGAGGGCCCTCCCATCCCTAAATATCTACCTCATTAATCCCAAGTCTCTTCCTTAGTGCTGTACTTAGACCCTCCACATTAGGGTTTTTCTTACCTGGCTTCTGGATGTGTTAAAGTGCTGCCTTACTGAAGCCAAGATGTCTTCTGTCTCGTTCTGAGAAAATGAGTAACAGTCCTCATCCTGCCTTAAGCTAAGTAAACTGTGCAAGTAAAACTGATAGTCTTTACTGCTCAGATTGAGTTTTGAGGCACAGATCTCTTCCTGATGAATTATGTAATACAGAAGGAGGAGGGAGATTCTCTGAAACACTTCTTCACTCAGATGATCTTCAAAATCTCCTCCGGCTATTAGTAACAGGGCATCTGGTTCCAAACACTGTAGGTTAAAAAAGAAAATAAAGACAGGCCACACATGTCTACACATTCATTATTCCTTGATGCCTAGCAAATGCCCACAGAATGCCAGCTATGGGACTGCCTGGGTCTTAGACTTTGACAAGGCTTCACAGGAAGGCAGGAAGTCTAAAGGGGGCAAACCAGGAGCTAGAACAGAGAGGGGTGGGAGGAGGGAGGTGAGAGGGAGAAAGAGAGAGAAAAGAGAGGAGAGAAAGAAAGGAAAAGAGAAGAGAGAGAAAAGGAGAGAGGGGGAAAAGAAAGAGAAAGAAGGAGAGGAGAAAGAGAGAGAGAGCAGGAGAGAGAAGAGAGGGGTGGGAAAGAGTATAAGCAACATAGCACATAATGGATAATGGATATAGAAATGGCTTTGGCCAGGAAGAACTAGGTTCAAATCTCACCTCTGATAAATACTATCTTTATGACTGAGCAAGTCGCTGTCTTTGCATCAAATATGGTAGGCCACAAGTGGCTAGAAAACTCCCACATATATCAGGGGACCAGATTAAAATGTAATTGGCAGATATTTAACAAGAATAAATAAAAATACAATACAACATAGATAATGTTGACCTGTGATTTTCTGTGTCAATATGTGCCTAGCAGGTATCCATTTCCATTTAGGGTTGGCACCACTGCTGTAGACAACTCTCTAAGACTATTTTAAGGTACAGAGGAGATGCTGACCCACATTTGCCAAGGGAATTTCCTTAAAGTTCCCTAAATCTATGAAATTACAGCTCTAGTACCTATCCCCCATACATTTATATGGAAATACATACACTATATCAATGTTGTTAGTACACCTTGTCATATTCTTATTTCACCCCCATTAATAGGATTTTTTTTCATTTCATTGACTGATAGGTCAAAGATTAACCTTTGGCAAAACAGAAGGGGGTCTCTCTCAGCTTGACAGGAATTCCCTTGATGTAGGATATATGATCTATTCTCCCAGGAACAAATTAGATGCCTTTTCACTCACATCAGAGTAGAATCATTTGCTGTCCTAATTCTTAGAGGGAATTGTCTCACAATAAGGGTTAGTTAACAGCCTGTCTTGAATGCCATTCTCCTCTGGTAACAGCTTGTAGGGCTTTGATTTTATGTCTGCTACGCAGCCTACTCAGGGAACAACTGTAACACACCATATGCGTCAGGCAGAAACAACTGTCATCCATATCCAAAACAAAGCATTAGTTGCATTCTTTACAAAGCCAGGATGACTCCAATTATTCAGCAACTAAACTGCAACAATAGGAGAAGATAAGGGATAGTGAAATTATAAACTTACTAATAAACTCAAAGCAAAAGCTCATGAGCCCCCACCAATGTGTTTGATTTTACTAGTCAGCCAGAAGACACAATTCAAAATAAAGGCATCTAATAAAATAACACAAGAGGAAAAAAAGCAATAGATCACCATCCCCACAAATCTACAGCACTTTCTTCTTACAAATATTATTTTAAAAAAACCTCTCTGTAGGACAAATTGTCACATATAGGGATGACATGTAGAAGGATACATATGGAAGGAACATGTATGGCCATGACACATGTATGGAGGGGCAGGATGGGCTTTCTGTACTGCAGGACTATAAATTTCTTCTGATGATCTCCTCATACTGCTCCTACTGGACCTACCCTACACTGGTCTCATGTGGTATGTAGTCTCTGTTAGGTAGTGCTCCAAGTATTGAGGTCAGGGAACCCTAAAATGTTGAGGTCTAAGGTCTAGGGGTGCACAAGACCCCAAAATACCAACATGCCAGGTCCTGCCAAAAGAATTTGACTCAAGTCTTCTCTCAGCCAAAGTAAAGTCAAGTTTACTAAAGGTTCCCCATAATGGGTAGACTCTTAAGGAGCCTCAGTATCTGTGACACTTGTATTGGACAAGTGGGACAGAATAATCTGACACAGAGTTAGTCAGTGCTAGATCATTCTCAGCTCTCATGGAGGCAAGATGGAGCTTATATACAGAAAGGTTGTGGGAGGAATCTAGGGGTGGTCTAGAGGAAGAGTTTGGGGAGGGTCTTCAGGAGGAGTCAAATAAGGATCTTGAGGGCACTGACCAGACTCCAGTAATGAGATTTAGGGTGGGAGTTAGCTGGAGGCTACCTGGAGATGACAGACAATGGAGGCCCACTCTAGTTTAAGGGGAACAGATTTGGGTATAGATATTTTGGGATGATCAAGAGTAGGGGCTAGCTGGACAATGGAGGGCTGGCTAGTAACCCAGATTGGGCCTAGCTATAGTGAAGGGCTGATGGCCTCAGGTAAATGCCTCCTTTGGGAAGATTCAAGAGCTAAAGGGGGTTCTCAGAGCCTGTACCTCATCACAAGGATCTTAGTATCATTACTAAGTGTTGCTCTGATGTGTGTGTATGTAGTTGTGGATGTCTCTCTACTTCTACTTTCTGCTATCAGCTAAGATTTTACCTATTCACCATAAAAGCAGTTGGGTATACTTACTTTCAGCTTAGATCCTTGATGTTTAAGCTTTAGCTTGTTTTGTTTTGTTTCACAAGGCAGCTAAGTACTACAGTATGGAAAAGTTGTTTGTGGGGCAACTAGGTGGCTCAGTGAATAGAGCACCAGCCCTGGAGTCAGGAGGACCTGAGTTCAAATCCAGCCTCAGATATTTAACAAAAAACTAGCCGTGTGACCTTGGGCAAGTTACTTAACACCAATTGCCCTCCAAAAAATAAAAAAAAACCCAACTAGCTGCATGACTTTGGGCAAGTCACTTAACTCAATCTCCCTACAAAAAGCAAAAAAAAAATTTGTTAGTTATTTTCTCTTCATAGGGAGAGAAAAATATCAATTTTCAGTCCTAGCTTTTCTTAACTTAGCTTCTTTCTCCAGAAAGAGAGGCTTGCCTCCAGGGACCAATTTCATTTGTAGTATAGATTAGCCAGAGAGTTAGGTAGAGCCTGCAAGGACCTAATTTCTACCCCTTCCCCCAAGAGAAACATTCCAGATAAGTTTCTATCTTTTTAGCTATTGTTTCTAGAATTGAATTGAATTGTAGTCTGTTGACTTGGGCAATCATCTGATTTAGAGTTAGAAATTCCTTCTAACTCTTACTTAACCTTTTTTGGGGATCCTGTAACCTCAAACTCCATTTGGGATGTGGAAAGAGAGGTCTCTCAAGAAAATATGAAAGAATTACATGAATCTCAAGTCTCAAGATTTTTCCTAAGCCCTTCTCCCTACCTTCAACATCCTTTGGTCTCTATGGAAGTGAAAGGAAGGAAAATGAAGGTCTAAATCCCAGATAAAACTTCAGGGAGACAGCATTCATTATCTCAATTCTATGTTCCAAATTCCTGATTTTATTATGTACATGTGGCTAGCAACAAACCCCCTAATATTTAAATTCCCAACTTTTAAAGAATTGTTACTTATTCATGGTGATTGCTTCTTTCTGAAGAGAGGGAGGAAATGCAGTTTAACTGAACTTTAGTAGCAATGCAAATAAACTAGATCTGAATTTTTCACATTCACTTCCTTTTTTTCTTTACCTAGGTGTCTGCTAAGAAAAGAAAGATGACCGATTTTTTTCAGGGAACAGAAGATGGGTCAATAGAGCAAGAGGCAGGGAGGAAGGTAGGCCATCACCTAGTGTGCAATGCACAATGAAAGGTACTTTTTGATAAGAGCTTTTATAAGAGTTTTGAAATTTCCATTTTCCATGACATCTATTTCATGATATGTTAAACCATAAGTACTACAAGAAAAGTTTAAAGGTTCCTGCATTCAGTCAGGCTCACAGCGTCTACTTTTCAAACTCTGCATGGAAGACACAAATGCCTTGCATTGGCAATAGGTGAATCAACAGAGTTGACATTTAAGAAAATACAGATTCCTTACTAGATTGTGGATCTGAGAACAAGTTATTGGGGTTTTAAGAGTGGGAAAAGGTAGAATTTCCAGTATGGGATCTGGGAGCCCCCTAGAACTCTCCTTGAGTCCTTGAAGTACAGACTCTGGGAAACCCACTTGAACTATGATTAAATTGTCTCATTTGATGAGGCATTTGCATGAGGCAATAAACCTTACTTTGTGGCAGAGTCCAAGCCTCTGTTACTAGACTTCCCACCCTTGAGCCTATCAAAATATCAATCCACCCTTGAACTAGCCTAGCCCACCATTGTTTGTAGTCTCCAGTTGTCCTCCCACCCTTAATCACTCATTGACCTCATTAACTTCTCCTGAAGACCCTCCCAAACTCCTCCTCTAGATCACCCCTAGATTCCTCCCATAATCTTCTGCATATAAGACACCATCTTGTCTCCATGTCTGTGAGAGCTCTATAGAATAGTGAGAGCACCGTAGAATAGTGAGGGCGCTATAGAATAGTAAGGGCACCATAGAATAGTGAGGGCGCCATAGAATGACCTAGCACAGACTTACTCTGTGTCTAGTGCAAGCAAACTTTTAGTTAACTTTACTTTTCTTTGGCTGAGAGAAGACTTGAGTTGAATTCATTCGGTAGGACCTGGTGTGTTGGTATTTTGGGGTCTACAGAGCAACCCTAACCCTCAGGGAACCATAAAAATGGAAGAGGTTACCCATAAAGATGGGGTCTTATATTCACAAGGTTGTGGGAGGAATCTGGGGGTGGTCTAGAGGAGGAGTTTGGGGAGGGTCTTCAGGAGGAGTTAATGAGGTCAATGAGTGATTAAGGTGGGAGGTAGCTGGAGACTACAGACAATAGTGGGCTAGGACAGTTCTAGGGTGGATTGATATTTTGATAGGCTCAAGGGTGGGTAGTCTAGTAGCAGAGGCTTGGGCTCAGCCACAAAGTAAGGCTTATTGCCTCAGTAAATGCCTCATCAAATGAGACAATTTAATCAGAGTTGAAGTTCCCAGAGCCTGTACCTCAAGGACTCAAGGAGAGCTCAAGGGGGCTCCTAGAGCCCATACCTCATCACCAGTATCTTGAATGCTGAAATATTGGCAATGGCCTAGTAAACCATGGGACCTTCTAGATACAAAGTCTTCTTGGACACTGATGAAAATGCTAGAAAACCTCTTGCTTTTACCGAGATAAAAAGAAGACTATATATTGGTAGTTTGTCTACTATCTTTATCCCATTGCTGAATCTGAGTTTGACTGATTCAATCATCAGTTAATTCAGGTTTGCTTGATTACTTGTTCTTATACTGGGTGAAAGCCCTAAGGGGAAGGGGGGGGGGAAATTAAGAATTCTTTCTTAATTGCATTTAACTCACTGAGAGATTTTACCTACAAGATGTTAAAGATTGAATATCTACAGCAGGTTTTAGGGACAACAATCCCAATGTTGCCAAATGTGGGGTGTGATGGATTGTACCTTGGGTACACTAATTGACAACAGCCCCACTCCTTTTTTAACTGCTAATTTCTTTATTAATTCTCATCTTGGGTTTGAAAGCAATTTTAAAGGGCATATTTTAGTGTTTTCTCATAAATTAGTAGAAGCACACAATCTCTCATCAATTAATTATAGAGTAATCATTTTATAAGCCCCATCTTCCATATACACCAGAGAAACCTTTTTCCATAAACCTTTGTCATCTCTCTACCTTAGCTGATCTCATAACCTTAAGTAAACATGGAGTATCACAGGCTTTACAAGGTACTAGCATGATCAATACAAATGAATTTAGATATTTCAAGAATGTGTCTATAATGGGAAAAGTCACAGCCAGCATCACCTCCGACCAGACTGCCACTTATGGAGTCCAACAATTCAATTCCCTTAGGATAACATTTAAAGTTTCTACTCAAGTTGTCTTCTCCACCAAATATGAGTGAAACTCATTTCTCTGAAAATGTCTTTTCAGAATCTTTCTCCTTGACAGTTACGGCATTCAGGGTCTCTGGAGTTTCATCTTCATCCTTTCTCTCTGGGCCTCATACAATCTTTCTCAGTCAGCTATGACAGTTAAATCTCTCCAAGTAACTATTCCTTCACTTTTGAAGATGTAATAATAATATCCAGTATCTCTATGAGAGAGGCTATTTAAACTAGGTTTATATACCTAAAAGTCTGGAATATTTAAAACTGAATAATAAAGTCCTTTTCACCTATTCAATAAGACTATTTGTTCCTATTAAATTCTTAGCTATGTTGGAATGTTTCCTTTTCCTATAAAAAAAAAACCTCTCTAGAATTTAATGATTAAAAAAGAACAAAAATAGCCATAGTCCCTCCACAAAAGTGCAATCCCAATGTCCCATGGCATGAAAGTGACTTCAGGCTCAAACACCTTGCCAGAGGGTATAAGCTCCTATAGATTTTACCAAACTAGAAGGGCTTCCAATATAATGCAAATAGCAGACTCTCTTGGCTCCCAAGGACCATTCCACTTTATTACTGAAAGGCTTATCAACGTAAGTTTAGTCTATAGGTAATAAATTCTTTAGCTATGGCCATTTGTGAAAAGGATTTGTATAACTGGTCTCAGTCCTGTACAATGTACTTCCATTTAATCAGTGATAGTGGTAAAACAGCAGAAAGGAAGGGACAAGGCAGATCATGCAAACAATCTGTTTTTAGACTATCTAAAATAATTATTTAACTGGTGATATTCTAAACGTGATTCCTTTGTCCAGAAACCAATGAGCTGATTCTCTGAATATTGCACATTTCCTCTACACTTGAATCCCTTGACCTGTTGTTCCATCACTGTTCATGCCTTGCCAATCACCAATCGTGGGTTACTCCCACCATCTTCCTTCCCTTCACTTACAGGCATTTCTGGAGGAACTTATATAATCTTACTTGCTGAGTCTACTATGAATTGATGTCATTTACTTTTATAAGGACCTTCACCGCTCTACAAAAATCCTTTTATTCTTCCCTAAATGGCTATTTCACTTCCAACTATTTTGTTCCAAAAACCTCTCCTACCTACTCAGTACTCCTAGGCTATTTCTCCCAACAGTGGACCTGAACATATAACTTAACTGTGGAATTTCTCCTTAACTCCACTGCATTTCTCAAACCCTCTCACCAGCATCCCCTATTCTCACATCCTTTGTTCCACTCTCTGATGAAAAGTTAGTTCTTCTTATCCAAGACCAACTCCTATATTTTTGTCTTTGGTGTCCATGCACTCTTGTATTATTTGAGAACTTGTTCCCAATACTTTCTTATCTTTTCTTGTTGCCTACAAAGATACCCAAGTCTCCCCATTCTCAAAAAACAACTTTGACCCTATCACCTTAAATGATCATTTTATAACTTTTCATTCACTCATTTAAAAAGCCATCAACAGGCATTGCTTTGACATCATATCCTCTCACACATTTCTCAACTACTTGCAGTCAGGCTTTGGATTTCACTATGCAAATGAAAGTATTTTTCCAAATTTACCAATGATCTATTAATTGTTAAATTCAATGGCCTTTTCTTAGTCTTCCTTATTTCACACTATTCTCCTTCATTCCATATATGATCCAGCCAGACTTGCTCCCCAATGGCAGCGTTCTATTTATATATTTGCATAGGCTGGCCACCTGTTAGAATCTCTGGCATCCATCAAGCCTTAATTCATGTTTTACTTTCTATAGAATGCCATTCTAGTAACCCTTCCCCTCTTCCCCACTTCATTGCTGTAAACTTCCTTCACAAGTAATCAGTATATACATATCTGTTTATACACTAATCACTATAGTATAATGTTAAAAAAAAAAAAAAACAAATCCCAAACCCTTAAAGGAATTCTTTTTCATTTCAATCTTTTTTTCCCCCAGCATCTAGTATACTAAACTTTTTGGATTGGACTGATTAACATAATATTGCAGGAACTCAAAGAGATCCATATTTGCATCATTGATGTCATCGTCATCATCATCACCACCACCAAAGAATGTTTATTAAGCCCTTACTAAGTGCCAGTCACTGTGCTGAGTTATATGGATGAAACCAAAAAGTATTGCAAAGTTACTGATAAATGGAAAGAGAGTATAGATTTTCCTTGAAAAGTTAAAGGACTTGGTGGGACTGCTTTTATTCTATGCTGAAAGATAATTTTTTTTTCATGAAACACAATCCTCTGCTTTGCAAGGTTGCATAATGATCATAAGCAAAATGACTTTCCAAACTAGATGAGTTCAATAAAAAGGGGGACACAGAAGAAGACAGGTAATGTATGTTTGAAATGATAATTCAAGATTAAGAAATGTAATATACAAGAACCTGCCAATTTCTCAGAAGCATCTTGATCATATATCATGAGTAACTTCTTCAAGAAAGAAGTCAGAAGGCATTGAACATAGAGAACAGAGTTTCACAGATGCAAAAAAAAAATCTATATGAGAATACATCATTAGCCAGGGATTTTTAACATTTTGGGCAACATCTGGTGAAGCCAGCCTCTGGAGTCCTTCTCAGAATAACATTTTTAAATACATAAAATTGAATACATAGGATTGCAAAGGAAATCGATTATAATGAAATATAGTAATCAATTCTTTAAAAAGTTCAGCGAATCCTAGATTTAGAAACTCTGTCTTAACTGAATAGAAATCAGTGACTACATTTCAGAATCAGTTTTCTACATTTTTAGGTGACTACCTAATAATTAAGAAAGAATAAAGATAAGGAAACCCTTCATACAAATGCAGCCTTAGAACAGTATTTCTGCTGTGACACTTCTTGCCATAGGTAAGTAATCTGTGACTCAGAAAAACGGGACATGGATTACAGTATGCATCAGATCTTATTGCCATCAGTTTGTAGAGAAATGTTAAAATGAGACTGCAAAGCAGTTGCCAGAATGAGGAGGATTAAAGGGCCCAGAAACCTCCTCAGTGAGCAGATACTCAATCTCCTTGTCTATTGGAGAGAAAAGGGAGACAAAGGCAACTCTAATTTAAAGTGCAAACTCATTCACAATACAGATGGGAAAAGATGATGGAAGATTAAAATTGTCCTCAAACAGTTTTATGACTTCAAAATACTAAAAGACAGTAGAGTGGAGAAAAAATTCTGCAAACTACCCACCAATAAACCAAAAGAGGCTAAATGATTTCAAGAACATTTGAAGATAAAAAAACAACAAATAGGACAAGATGGAACAGATCCATCTACATTTCTATAGAAATCTATTCTCATATATGATAATAAAACAATAATGATGACAACAAAGGGTTTTAAGGCGTGAATATTATTTACCTGCATTATCTTCTTTGATCCTCACTGGAATAAGTACTGGTAATATCTTTATCTTCACTTTAGATGTTTGGAAATTGAGGATCAGAGTTGCATGATTACTCTAAAATCATTTGTTCAACACTATGGTTGTATGACTACTGTCAGAGACAGAATTTCGATAGATCTCTCCTGGTTCCAAATCCAACACTCTTTCCATTGAATCATGATAGGAGCAGACAAAGGCATAAGGACTGTTTGTGGGATTTATGGGTACAAATAACTCCCAGGTAAAGAAACGTCCTCTGCCTGTTCCGGTGATTATTAAGTTAAATGATTGCCAAAGTTGGTTCTCTAGGTTCCATGAGATGATGCTTCTCATACATAATGGTAGAACTACCACTTTGGGACTTACTTTCTGATTTGTTATATCAATAAGTGGAAATGGCACTTAAAGGAATGAAGTTCAAAGGAGTGTCTGGACAATCCAAATACATATTGAAGAAATCCACACTGAAAGAATGCAAAGATCCGTGATGGTATTACCAATAAAAGAGGGACTAAGAAGACATCAGCCACTGCTGAGCCAAGTGTTAACTTCTCAAATCTACAAGATCTTCATGGGGGTGGCTAGGTGGTGCAGTGAATAGAGTACTGGCCCTGGAGTCAGGAGGACCTGAGTTAAAATCCGGCCTCAGACACAACACAAAAACTAGCCATGTGACCTTGGGCAAGTCACTTAACCCCAATTGCCCTCCAAAAAGCAAAAAAAAAAAAAAAAGATCTTCATGGAATTATTCTATGAAGGTATTGATGACATTCTGGAAAAAAGTAGAAGAATGGAATAGAACATCACTGACTATTTTCTCAAGCACACTATATCTTTAGATACAATTCACTGAAAGGTCTAGATAATAAGAGTTACTCCTACATTTACTGTTTGTTATTAAGGGAAAGAAAAACCAATTGACTAAATAAAATAAAATGCAGCCTTAAGGGCTCTCTTCAAGTAATATTTTTCCCTGAAGCATATTTCATAATATAAAATTCCTTGATGGGTTCACCAACAAAAATGACTGTCTATCTTCTGACAATCAATAGAGAATGAGCTATAAGAAGTTGGAGACATATGCTCCCCAATCACCACTATGGAGTCTATCCTGTGCACAAGTCAAATGGAGGAGGGAGTCTGAAAACAGTGAGGTCTTCAGATGTTCTTGGTTGTTGATGACACTGTGCCAATTGTATCAAACCCTGTAGTTCCCCAGGGCCCCCTCTGTGATATCCACAGACACTCAAAAGAGATTGGCCATCAACACAGGAAGAACCAAATAGATGAAGATGTCATGTTATCCATATCATGACATGAAGTCAGATGGAGATCCAGTGTACAAATATCTTTAGTAGTTACTGTGCATGAAAAATTATATTTTTAATATTTTAATGTACTAAATTCCAGACTTAAGTAGAAGTAGATCCAGCTGAATTGCAGTTGGAAGGTTGTATAATTCCTTCAATGATTATAGACTACTCCTAGGCACAAAGTCCATTTTTTTTTTTAGCCAACACTTTCCCAATGGTGTTATGTGGTTGTCATTTACGCAATGAATTAATGAATACATATGCATGTATTAAACACTTACTCTGTATAAAACCCTGTGCTAAGTGTTGAGGAGACAGAAAATTAAGACAGTGTGCTCTCCAGGAGCTCACATTCTAAAGGAAGAAACAACAAATATAATAGGTTTTAGTTGCAAATGAGATAGAAAAACCCCATAGTCCTTAGGACAGTATGATGGTAAAGCAGGTACTAATTAGTCTTTTTTAGTGTCATTTCCACTGATAAAATTCTATTGGTTTCTCATGTCAAACCGTTTGACATTGCCAAAGACTTGAGTGGCCAAATTATTTTTTAGTCTTCAGTAATGTATAGCTATAGCACCTTCAGAAGTTTCCTGGCTGTGTCTCTATGTATGTTGCTTCCCAGGATTATAGTTGTGAGGTTTGGGCTGGAAGACAGACTGAGGGTTTGGACCATGTTGGTACTTCCAAGACTCTTGGACATACTCTGCCTATAGATTAGTTGGCATTGATGGTGGGAGAGAGAGGCAGGCTCCCTGTCCACAGTGACTTCTCTCCTAAATCATGGTTGTAAGTCTCAGTTTGGATATAGGCATGAAGGGTTACAGTATTCCCAAGACTCTTGAGTTCAGGGACTTGGATTACCTCCAGTGGAGTCTAAGAGACTGTGGTAGTTGAAGCAGTGGTGAAGGTACATACCACCTCCTAGCTTATCCTCAGGCACCCCAACGTTTTAGGTAGGCTGACATGACTACCACATGGATGGCAATTAGTCAGTATTTCATAGCTGGTCCATTGCTTGCCTTGATGACAGCTGTAGGGAGGAGGGCCTGGGTTGGAAGACAAATGGTCTGGGGGTGGGCATGGGGGTGGTTGGAGGTCATTGCTACTCACAATGCTCCTGGGCCTAGAGCCCTAGGTGGTTTCTATCCAAGTCTCCAGAGAGGCAGTAGCTGAGACTGTGGTAATGGTTTGGCTTGTATGCCTCAGGTTGTCTTCCTCTCCTTTCCTCGAGATGTCTAATTGCTCAACACCATTATCTCTGGGAAGGATCAAAATGATGGGTTCCTAAAGGACAATAAAGAGACCCGCAGTGGTCTGTAGCATATTGCCAATGATCACTTGTGTACAAGAAGTGGCATAAAAACCATGAGTGAGAGCAGGCATACAAGGCAACTAGTTGGCATAATAGATACTCAGACGGACTTGTAGTCAGGAAAACTGACATTTGGATCCTGCCTCAAATACATATTAGCTATCTGGCCCTGGGCAAATTATTTAATCTCTCCAAGACTCAGTTTTCTCATCTGCAAAATGGGGATAATAGTAGCACCAACTTCATAGGGTTGTTATTTGGATCAAAGGAAAAAAGTAAAGTGATTTGAGAGCCTTAGTGTTCTACAAATGGTAGCTATTATGACTCTCACAGCCACTGAAATCAAGTCAAATATTTTACCAAGAACATTTATATTTTCAAAGACTATTGGTTTTGGTCTTTGTGAAAAGTATTTGAGAAAATCTACACATTCCTCTAGGTACTTCACATAAATAAAATCCAAGATTTTATATGCAGTCTTCATTTCAAGTTGGTCTTAACTGATTGCCCAGATTTGAGGGCAAAGAAATGACACATTTCCTTATACTTAGGAAATTGCCTAACCATCTTATTTGCCATATAGTATTTCCTCCAGAGGCAACTGATTTCCAGAGAAAGGAAGCCCTTGTGGGCGCTGGAGGAGTTGGCCTGAGCCAAAGCCTTCCCTTCATGTTTCAGAAGACACCAGACCTCTCTAGCTTTGCAGACAGTGAAACATTTAGTATGCTTGGCTCTCCTTCTGTATGCTGTTGAATTTAAGTACTTTTACACAGGGGATCCTCAAACCTATGCATTGTTTTGCTCACCATCTTTTCTAGTTATTTCTTCAAACAGAGTTTCACTCAAGGAAGAATGAAAAAAACAACAAACGGGCTGCAAGAAAAGTTAGCCATGAGGCAATAACTTTCACTGCCTAGTTATGGAATTTAACTGACCAGAAAGATGTCCATTCAAACTGAGGTAAAACTGGTCCCCCCCCCAAATATGTTGACAGTATTTCAGAATTATACATTTAAAATAATAGTTTTGGGTCAAAATTTGGGGAGGGGTTAGATTTAAAAAATTCTTCCAAGTAAGCTTATAGTCACCCACTTTTAATATGCTCTTACATATCATTAAAAAAAGAATACACTGTACAAGTGAACTCTCAGAGGGCAACGAGGATCCATGATTTTCTAGATAATTCCAAAAAGCTCTGATTTCTCTTTATAATGGTATAAACTAAAACTAAAGCCATACCTCAAATGCTTACATAGAGATATACTCTAGTGCTTATATAGTGCATATAATCTCCAGGGACCACAAAGAAGTTGAGTGAATATTCAATTATTTACCTTTCACCCACAGCAATGAACAATTCTTTGTTATCAACAAGACATTTTGACCATGAAGAACAGTACACATTGCCAGTAAACATCTGAACTTTCCCTCTAAGTATTGGGAAAGGCTTGTTTTTGCCTCGCAGATACATTCCCCCATCCCCACTCATGCCAGATTTTCCAATTAATTCTGGACAAAAACTATGATCTCATCTTAGTTCAAGAGTTCTTAACCTGGTGTCTGTGAACTTGTTTATTTTTCTAAAATATATTGATACTATCTTTCAATATAATCGATTTCTTTATAATTTTATGCATTTAAAAACATTAGAAGTCTTCACTAGGTTGCTAAGGAGGGTCCACAACCAAAAAAAAGGTTATCAACATTGGAGGATTGGACAGAAGAAAAATTAATAACTCTTTTTAAAAAGTTTTACAAGAACCCTTCTTATCTTTAAACACAAATTCTTGCCTGTTTTTCAAGTACATAATCCTATAGCAATGAGTGCTAATTTCGTAGGAGAAAACAGGGGCATTTGGCAAATTCAGCATTTCTAAGCAGATTGTAGGCTCAGTAGAACGAGCAAAGGAGAAGGAAAGAGAAAGAAACAAAGAAGAAGAAAGCTTATATTTGGAAATAAATGCTTCTGGCAGCAAAAAATAAAACACCCTGGAGGGTCACAGTTTAAGGCTTACTGACATATTTCCCTTTAAGCCAAAGTACCTGCTTTCTTTAAAAGCATAGATTCTGAGCACTTGGCCCAAATGTAGCTATTGTGTTTATAGCCATCCCAAGCATTTTTTACTGAAGCTGGGCACCCTGAAATAAAGCACTGTCAGAGTCCCTGCTCAATTTTGATTGTGATGCAGCTACATTTCACTAACCAGATTGCAATCCTCTTGCATCCCATGAATCCGATGTGGGCACCCAGTTTTCTCCAATAAGGTTTGGATGAGTCTTCTCGAGTAGTTCTGTGAGTGGGTGTTGTTATCACTTGAGAGAACATGTAACACTTCCATTAGCTGACCTGGGCTCTGAGGATAGATGCCACCCTGGACCGAGGGATTCTCTTGCAGAATTTCTGGAACAACGATGGGAAGTAGAAAGAAGGACACTACCCCCCAGATGGGATGCTTTGTCCTTAAGTGCATTTCTGCCCCACACTGGAGCATGATTCTCTCTTGGATGGTGATCTGCAGACTGAAGTTCACAATTTAAACTTGATTTCTGAGGAATTTCTGTGCTAAAAGGGGGGAAAACAGGCTTTAATGAGAATGAATGCAATGTGTTTGAAAGGTTATTAATTGTGTGGCTAAGCTGATTTGCAGTGACAAGCCGTCACTAAACAACAGAGGGTCTGTAGGTAGTTTATAACCTCAAGCAGCAGGAAATCAAGATGATTGTTACTTTAAAAATCCTGTAGAAACATTGATGGAAGACATGATTTTGTTGTCTTGCCTTCATGTAAACAGTCAAAGGTAAGTAGTAATAAAAAAAAAAGTTTCTTATTTCATTGCTACTTTCCAGAATGTCTGAGTTGGAAGGGACCCAAGGGCCACCTAACCCAAACTCTTCCTGAACAGGAAATCATCTACAATATCCCCAACCACTCAAATGTGTTATCAGATTTTTCCTTACATTGTCCACAGATTTGTTCCTATGCAAATCCCAAGCCTTGCCTCTAGTCCTGATGTCTTGGGCCAGCCGGAAAGAATCTAATCTCTCCTATGTTACAGTCCTACAAATGGTTTAAAGGAGCCTCTTGTTTCACTGTAAAATCTAATTCAATTCAGCAAAACTTTATTAAACAACAACTATGGACCAGACATAGTGGTAAGTGGTGGGAATAGAAGGTCTAAAATAAAGAAGTTCCTGTCCTCAAGGAGCTTACTATAAAAAATAGATGTCCATAGCTATACAGTGTCTGTCTCTGTCTCTGTGCCTCTCTCTCTCTCTTTCTCCTTGTCTCTGTTCTCTGTTTCTCATTCTCTTTCTCTTCTCCTCCCTGCCTCTTTCCTTCCTTCCTTCCTTCCTTCTTTCCTTCCTTCCTTCCTTCTTTCCTTCCTTCCTTCCTTTCTTCCTTCCTTCCTTCCTTCCTTCCTTCCTTCCTTCCTTCCTTCCTTCCTTCCTTCCTTCCTTCCTTCTTTCCTTCCTTCCTTCCTTCCTTCCTTCCTTCCTTCCTTCCTTCCTTCCTTCCTTCCTTCCTTCCTTCCTTCCTTCCTTCCTTCTTTCCTTCCTTCCTTCCTTCCTTCCTTCCTTCCTTCCTTCCTTCCTTCTTCATTTTTTTCCCCTATTTGCAGCTTTGTTCTTGTTGCCTATGATTCCCCACACCTCACTCTAATCAATTTGGAAACAAGTATATAAAGTTAGAAAATGCATCCCATTGCTGGCAACATGTGAGGGGAAATCATATTTATTGGAGGTTAGAAATTTGTAGTTGACTCAAACTCTGGAGACTGGGAAGGGAAAAGTTAGTAAAAGAAAACAGAAATTCACATGACTGAATCCATCTTCTTCTTTGCTATTTAGGAATGATTAAGAATCAATAAGAAATTGTCTTAAGAAAATCAGAGTTTGAAGATCTCAGTGGCCTTGATAAATCCAAGTCACTAGCTTGTCTCTGAAAAAAAATAAAATAAAAGTAATCTTAAGAGCTAATGTCCTGAAAAACACAAATCTGTGGAATCTAGCTGTTAATGGAGTACAGGAGGCTAGCAGCGTCTTATGTTAGAATCTGGCTTGAAATCTAACAGTTATTTTGATGTAACTGAGAAGCTGGGATTACTTTCAGTGTTTAAAAAGACTTTATGTTACTTATGTTAGCATTTAAAAATGACAGAGGGAGACACAAACATTTCCAAACCTAGTGCTTACCTTCAGTGAGAAGACAAATGATGATGTATCTGGAGCTTTGCGGCCTTTGAATCCCTGAATGTATTTCACGGCTACAAAGTGCTATGTTTTTAAAATTCCTTGATGGTGCACTGGGAACTGGAGAGGATTAGTTTATTGAGGCCTTGAAAAGTTTTCAGTTGCTATGGAGAGAGCTGCTCTTAAGGTAACAATGAAGGTGGATAAAAGTTAGAACATTTTTCTGCCTGGCAGGTTTTCGGAGTAGCTAAATAAATGCAGTTCATTAATTAATGAGCTATCATTTTGTATCAGCGTTCCCCAATTTGCTGTGATTTCAACATTGGTGTTCACTTTGTCACTGGCCCCTTAAGGAAGAAAATCCTGATCAAAAGCCTGAGGACGGCCCAGTTTTGTAGAAGAAACTTTTCCAACCATTTCAAAACACATGTAGGTGCAGGTTATTTCAGGTTATATGTATTGTTTTTTTCTGTTGAATCTCCCAATTCCTTTCAGTTTTCTTTAGGAACCAATACAAATATTATTTTTTAAATGATTTTCTTAAAACATAGATCACCTCTAAATACTGGCTCTCCCCTAAAAATAATATTTTTGAGTAAGGTATGTGTGTATGTATGTATGCATGTATATGTGCATATATATTGGGTACAAGTTAACTGTAGCAAATTTCTAATAATAGCCTGTACTCAAAAAATGGTCTAGGAACTATAATTGAGGAAATATACGATCAGAAAAGGAGACAGGCCAGTCATGTGACAAGAGTAAGGGACAGATAGACAGTCAAAGTACTTCATTACTACATAACTTAATCCTTGCTTCCCCTTCTCAGCCTTTTTCTTTACTTTCTGGACTTCAAAACTGCATCCCCTCTATCGCTGACTCATTCTGGGACTTTTCTCAACACCTGGGGAATAGCCCTACTCACCCTACTTCAACAAGGGTCCCCATCTCATCTTCTGCAATTGGTGAATTCCTCTTCAAGCCTCCATTTTGCAGAGAGGCTTAGACCAGCCTGCCTTCATTCCCCTCCCTGCCTGGCCCCTGATTTTATGGACTCTAAAATCATGCCCTTACAGGGTACCTCCATCTCCCCTCCCACTTTCTTCTCCATTTTATGTGTTGTCTCCACACACACCCAACCCTTTAGAATTTCAGTTCCTCAAGGGAAGGCACGGTTTCTTTATGCTTACATTTGTACCTCTATCACTTGGCATATATGTAGCAAGTATTTAATAACTGCTTATTTCCTTTCTTCCTTGCTGCTGGATGGCTTTGCAGTGAAGAAGCTGCAGACGAAAATCTTACTAGGTAATAAGGCATAAGGGGTTAGTGATCTGCATTAATTACAGAAGTACCCATAGCAATGAGATCCTAGACCTCATTGACCCATACAGGTAGGTGGTGGTAGGACTAGAGCCAGGAAGATCCGAGTTCAAATATGGCCTCAGGCACTTACTAGCTGGGTGACCAGGAGCAAATCACCTCGCCTTGTATGCCTCAGTTTCCCTATCTGTAGAATGGGGATAATAATACCACCTTCCTCCCAGGGGTGTTGTGAAGATGAGTTAATTTTTGTCAAGTGCTTTGCAAACCTTAAAGTATTATATAAATGTTAACCATTATTATTAATATTATTGTCACTACCATTATTATCTCTTGAAGTACTAAAACATGCGTACATATACAGACATATAACATGTGAATATATTTACAGTAGTAATGCAATAGAGAGACCTTTGAAGTTGACATTAGGAGATTTGGCTTGGTATCCAGTCCTGCCCTGTGTGCCAATGGGCATAAGACATGCATTACCTAGCTCACAATACTTTGGGGAGGGTCAAACGAGATAACACATATAAAGAACTTTGAAAACTTATTTTACACAAAGTTATTATTATGGTGCATTCAAAAAAACACTGATTATAGACTGGACTAAAGTTTTATGCAAAATAGGCTTGGGGGAGAAGAAAGAACATGAAACCCTTTACACTAACGAGAGATTTGTTGTTGCTTTTTTTAATACTATTTTTTATGAATTCATTCATTCATCCATTTAATAAGCTACACATGTGGGACAGCTAGGTGACACAGTGAATCAGAGGACCTGAGTTCAAATCCAGCCTCAGATACTTAACATTTACTAGCCCTGTGACCTTGGCCAAGTCACATAACCCCAATTACCCTGCCTTCCCCCCTCAAAAATAAAAGAAATATACAAATAGTTCTAAACAATCTTTGGAGAGACTTGTAAAAAGAGAAAGACTCTGGGAAGCAACAAGCACATAGGAGAAAGTTAACTCCTCCACATGTTGCTGATTTCCATCTTGCCTCCCTAGAGACTTCAGGGAATTTCCTCTTGAGTAAGATTAGGAACCTTCTCTTGGTTGACTTATCTCACTCCCATTAGCAATTTGATTTACTCAGTATTATGTTCTAGTATATTCTCATCTGCATGACTTTTCCAATTCTGTTTCCTATCTGCTTGGATAGATGGGTTTACTCACTATTTGTGATTGTGTGTGTGTGTGTGTGTGTGTGTAGCTAGCATTTGGTAGGAAGGAGTCAAGTCTATGGATATAAGCTTGGGCTTACCACTTCTTCCTTAAAAGGACAGTTTCCAAGAAAGCAGCTTAATTTTTTTTAAAGCCATGCCCCTAGACCACCAATATTTAAAAGGGCAGAGATATATACTTCTAGTCTAGCACCACTCTGACTCAGAGAAGAAGCCCTGTCTCCTGCTCTTCCCTAACCAGGAAACAAAGTCTCCCATGGAGAAGAGTAGGTATCTATCAATGCCTCAAGTAAACTACATTTAGACAAAGGTAACCTACATGGGCAACACACAACCTTATATATGGTTTACAAAACTACCTGATGTTTATTCATACATATTTATAGTATGTGTGTACATGTTGTCTCTCTCTCCCACCTCCCCCCAGCAATGGAATGAAGTTCCTTGAGGTTGGGGTTTATATGTATATGTTTTCATATTCCCAGCACATAGTATAGTGTCTGGCATATAAGGTAGAAAGGCATGGATGGGTTGTGATATGGATCAGATAGAAGCACCTACATCAATGAACCATGGCTGTCTGGGAGTACTGAAGTATCAACACACACACACACACACACACACACACACACACAACATTTTACTTACCCACACTTACCAGTAGCAATACCAGAGGAAGAACACTGAATTTAGCATCAGAAGATATGACTTCAAGTCCAAGTATTTAATAAGGGTTCAATGTCTGATTAAGTGTGGCAATGATGTGATAAAGGTTGTGATGGGTAGGAAAAATTATTGAACTATTCTTCTAGGGAGACAGAGCCAATACGGCAGAGTAGAAATAGCAACCCAGCTGAACTCTCCCAACATCATCCTCCAAAAAACTTTAAAATAATGCCTCAAATCAAGTTCTAGAGAGTCTTTGCCAAAAAGGTCAGAGTGAGAAATTTTTTCCAACCAAAGACAACTTAGGAGGTTGGAAGGAGAGTTGTATGGCATTGGGGTAGGCACTGGGGGAGACAACATCAGTGATGAGCCTTGGAGGTGGCAACAATAGCAGCAGTCACAGCTACAGGAGTTCCTACCCCAGAGAATGTAAAGGGATTGGACAACTGTTCAGAAAGGGATTACAGGGGACCCCAGTGTTGTTACTGGTATAGTACCAAGTACTGTTTGGCAACTCCATTACTGATATGGAGTTCTGGGACACAGTTCCAGGGCAGAAAGGAATGCTATTGCCTGAGGCTACAACAAAATAGGGGTCCTTTCTGGGAAAAGATCCAAAGTACAGACCAAGAAAGTAACTCTCTCCAGATCACAAAACCGTGGAAGGATCCTTAGAACTAAAACTGAAAACAGCAGCATGAAAAAGTCTGAAGCTTAGGACAAGACCTCCCTATTCCTAAGTGAGTAGAGACCAACTTCAATATAAAGTTCAAAGTCAAAAAATAATCTGGAAAAATAAGCCAACCACCACCACCATAACAAACCTGATCATAAAAGTCAACTACATTTAACAGGGAAGATTAAAATACAAACTGAGAAGACAGCAATGTGAAAACAGCTACATACAAAGGCTCAAAGAAAAATGCAAATTGGACACAAGTCCAAAAAGAATTCTTAGAGGAGCTAAAGAAAAAGCAAAAAATGATTTTAAAAATCAAATAAAAAGATAGAGAGAAAAATTAGGAAAAGAAATTACAACAATGCAATAAAATTATGAAAATAAATTCAACAGCTTGGTAAAAGAGGCCCCAAAATGCTAAAGAAAATAAGATCTTAAAAAACAGAATTAGTCAAATGATTTTTAAAACAGCACAAAATTTCACTAGAAAATAACTCTTTAAAAAGTAGAAATGACCAAATTGAGGGGCGGGGGGGCTACAAAACAGATTGAGTAAAGATAAATTTTTCTAAAAATTAAAATTTGCGAATGTGGATTCTCTGAAATGTAAAAAAAAATAGAAACATAAAAAAAAAAATTTATAAAAAGATTTTTAAAACAGCACAAAATTTCACTAGAAAAAAACTCTTTAAAAAAGAGAAATGACCAAAAGGGGGGGGGGGGGGAGGTTAAAATAAAGCTTACTGATGAAAAGTATTCCTTAAAAATTAGAATTGGGAAAGTGGAAACTAATGAATCTGTGAAATATCAAGAAATGATGAGACAAAATAAAAAGAATTAAAAAATAGGAGAAAATGTGAAATACCTCATTGGAAAAACAACTGCCCTGGAAAACAGATTGAGGAAAGATAATTTTGAATTATTGGACTACGAAAAATCCGTAATACTAATAACAAAAAAGAACCTAAACATCATATTTCAAAAAATTGTAAAGAAAAACTGCCAGATATTTTATGAAGAATCCACTGATCACCTGAAAGAGATCCAAAAATGAAAACTTCCAGGAATATTATAACCAAATTTCAGAGCTCCTAGGTGAAAGAGAAAACATTGCAAGCTGCCAGAAAGAAACCATTCAAATATCATGAATCCACAGTCAGGATCACACAAAACTGGATAGTTTTGAAGTTAAAAAAGCAGAGGAATTGGAATATATTTCAGAAATCAAAGGAGCTAGAATTTCAACCAAGAGTAATTTATGCAGCAAAACTGAGTATAATCCTTCAGTGGGAAAAAATTAATGAAATAGAGAACTTTCAAGCATTCCTAATTTAAAAACTGAACAAAAACTCTGATCTTTAAATACAAGATTCAAGAAAACTATAAAAAGGTAAACATATAAGAGAAATTATGAGGGACTTAATAGGGTTAAACTATTTGGATGTCTATATGGGAAAATCATTCCCGTAATTCTCAAAAGTTTTATCATTATTAGGGCAGTTAGAGAGATTCTACAAAGAGAACACAAGTATGAGTCAATTATATTGGAATAATCTCCAAAAAATGAAAGTGTGAGAAAGAGAGATGAACTGGAGAAAGGGGCAGGGAAAGAAAGAATAGAAAAAATTATCTCACAAAAAGGGAGCATACAAGGGAGAACTTTGCACTTCTGGGGAAACACAAGGGGGATGGGGTATCAGGCAACATTTGAGCCTCACTCTCATCAAAATTGGTTCAAAGAGGGAAGGAGAGAGGGAGACAGACAGACAGACAGACAGAAAAAATAGGATAGAGAAAAATACACAGTAATCATAACTGTCAATATAAATGGGATGAATTAACCTATAAAACAGAAGCAGATAGCAGAATGGATTAGAAATCAGAATCTAACAATATGTTGTTTACAAGAAACACACTTGAAACAGAAAGATACATACTGAAATAAATAAGGGACTGGAGCAGGATCTATTATGCTCTAGTTGAGGTTTAAAAAAAGGCATGGGTAACAATCATAATTTCAGACAAAGCAAAAGCAAAAATAGACCTAATTAAAAAATAAACAGGAAAACTACATTTTGCTAAAAGGTACCATAGACTATAAAGAAATATCAATATTAAATATATATATATATATATGTATATGTACCAAATGACAGAACATTTACTTTCTTAATGAAAAAGCCAAATGAGTTATAGGAGGAAAAAAGACAGTAAAACCATACTGGTAGCGGACTTCAGTTTCCCCCTCTCAGAAAGAGATAAATGTAACCACAGAATAAGTAAGAAAGAAATTAAAGAAATCAATAGAACTTTAGAAAAGTTGTATATGATAGACCTCTGGAGAAAATTGAATGGGAATAGAAAGGAATGCTGTGCATGGCACTTTCACAAAAATTGACTATGTATTAGGACATAAAAACCTCAAAACAAAATGAAGAAAAGCAGAAGTATTAAATCCACCTTTTTTCAGACGATAATGCAATTAAAAATTACATTGAATAAAAAGCTATGGAAGCACAGATTAAAAATTTATTAAAAATAATCTAATACTAAAGAGTGGGTGGATAAAAGAACAAATCATAGAAATAACCAATAATTTAATTAAAGATAATAACGAGACAACATCTTAAAATTTATGGGATGTAGCCAAAGCAAAGCAATACTTAGGGGAAAATTTATATTTCTAAACATACCAATTAAAAAAATTAAAAGTAGATCAATTAATTGGACATGTAATTTGAAAGGTTAGAGAAAGAATAAATTAAAAATCTCCAACTAAACATAAAAATATAAATCCTGAAAATCAAAGGTGAGCCTAATAAAGTCAAAAGTAGAAAACCTATTAAACCAATAGATGAAAGTAGGAGCTGGTTTATCTTCCCCCTTCTTCCCCCCCCCCCAAAAAAAGAACTTGGATCAATACAATGGTCAAAAACAATTCCAAAGAAGTCATGATGAAAATTCTATCTACCTCCAGAGAAAGAACTAATGAATTCTGATTGCAAATTGAAGCATATTTTTTTTCACTTACTTTATTTTTCTTGTTTTTGTGTTTTGGCAACAGGGCTAATATGCAAATATGTTTTGCAAGATTTCGATGACTTTACATGTATAAGTTATATCATATTACTTTCTTTCTCAATAAATGGGGCAGTGGCTGGAGGGAGAGAGAAAATTGGGACCTCAGGTTATTAAAAAACAAATATTAAAATAAAACCTTTTTCTATATTGCTACAAGCACAAATTTCAGCCTCATGGGAGTAGCCAGAAGGTAAGTGGGTTATGAAATCATATCTAAATAGTTCTAATTTGATTAAGTGTCTGCTATTCCAGGTGTGCCTACCATGTTTCAGTTACTGTGTTAGATTTGCTTTATATTTTTGAGATTTTGGGTTTTTTTGCTTTTTTGTAGGGGCAAAGGCAGGGCAATTGGGGTTAAGCGACTTGCCCAAGATCACACAACTAGTAAGTGTTAAGTGTTTGAGGTCAGATTTGAACTCACATCCTCTTGACTCCAGGGATGGTGCTCTATTCACTGTGCCACATACCCATTCCAACTGTGTTAGATTTGAAGGATCCAAAGAGGAAGACTTCTCTTCTTCCCTCTTTTAAATTTTTTTCCTTTTGAAAAAATTGTCATATGGAAATGAATTTCTGGGTCAGAGAGGGGAAGAAAGTATATGGGGAACAATTCTAATGGTATAAAAACTACATCAATAAAAATGTATTTAAAAAATAAAGACAATGACAAAAGTGAAATAATCCTTGACCTCAAAGAGTTAATCTTCTGAGGCAACATATGTGTATTTATGTGTATATGTGCATGTATTTATATTAATACATGTAAGTATATATTTATGTATATATACAAATATAATCACACATAATTATTCCTAGGTATATATTTTAGGTTTATGTACCTAATTATGCATGTGTGCATATTTACATTTATGTATACACACAAATATAATTATGTATATACATATGTGTGTATGTATATATGTGAAAGTCTAGATCTTAATGTGAATAATGAATTTCCTTGAAATGGTTTTATTATTCAATTTTGTACAGTATATTTACAATTGGACTGCAATTATTTACTATATTTTTTTATAGTTATAACTTCAAATAGTGCTATCTGAGTACATTTGACCATTTCAGGGGATTCATTGTTAATACTAACTGGGACCTAGCTGTATATGCTAGATATGGGCAAAGTAATTTAATGAATAATTTTATGAGCAGCTTGGGGAATCAAGACCTTATTCTTTTCAGAAGGTAGCACATGAGCTGAATCTTTAAAGGGATGGGTTCTGGTAAGCCACTATGAGAGGGTCAAATACTGGACATAATCCTGGACCATGACTCACTGAACAAAGGGAAAAGGAACAATCAGACATTGGGTTCAGGTGAGCAACCTGTAATTAGAAAGCAGAAGTATGGAGCTGGAGAGAACCAGGCAAGGCTGAGGCTAGGCAAGAGAGGTCAAGGACGAAGGAGGGTAGCAGTATGCTTTCAGTCTAATATCACAGATCTGTCAGAGTCAGGAGGCGTAAGTGAATCAGCAGGTTTGGGATGATAAATTAGAATAAGAAATTATGAAAAGGGGGACATATGGCTAAGAGGGCTAAGGATGTAATATGTTCTATAAGGTTATATATTATATATAATATAGGTTGTGTGTATATATAAATATATATGTATATATAACCTATATGTATAAAAACTAAACCTTACCTGTTTGACTTCAGTTAACTACCTGTTTCTGAAACAAATCCTTTCTAAGTTTATTTTTGTCTTCAGATTTAACAAACTCAGACTTAATGAATTATGGATGTTTGTGATTTGCCATGTAAAGAAGCAAGAATCTCCAACTCCCTAGTCCCCTGCAATTACAAGTATAACATATATATATATATATATATATATATATTTAAGTCTTCATTGAGCAAGATGGGTATTTTGCTAACTCAGTTTATCATTACTAGTTAAATTACTGTTTCAGACCAGTGATTTCATTACTGTGTGTGGAGCTTTCCCGACAGATGCAAAGCAGTAACTCATCATCTTAAAGCCTTGGCTGTGGTACTGAGAGACAGCCAAGTGCCATATATGTGGGGCATTGGTGATTGATTACATATATATATATATATATATATATATATATAACAGACTGTTACATTGTAATGCAACCTTCAGACCTCAGTGCAGGCCCCACCTCTTGTGCTGGGAAGCCTTTCCTGATCTGTTCAGTGTTAGGGCTTTCTTCCTTTCTAAATTATTTTGTTTTACTCATTTGTTTGCATGATTAGTAATTCTACTTACCCTCAGTAGAATGTAAAGTCCTGGTCATCAGAGAGATTTTCATGTTTTGCTTTGTTTTCCCAAGCCTGGGACACAGTAGGTGGTTTATAAATGCTGTATTATTGTAGTGCATTTTTCTTTTAAAATGGATGTCTGACCATATCACTCCCTTATTCATTAAACTCCTTTAGTTCCTTCAGAATGAAATGCAAAATCCGCTAGATGGTGTTCAGAGTCCTTCATAAGCTCACTCTTTCCTACCTTGCCAGTCTTCTTGTACCTTATTCCCCCTCTTCATACTCTGTGATCCAGTAACAGAGGATTCCTAGTATGACCATTCCATCTGCTCACTGCAAGTTTTCCCACTGATGATCCCCATGCCTGGAATGCCTTCCCTCTTCATCTCTACCACCTGGCTGCCTCTGCTTTCTTCAAGTCTCAGCTGAAAGTCTTCTCTTCTACAAGAAGTCTTTTCTAGTCCTCCTTATTCTTAGTGTCTTCCTTCTGTGATTAATTCCCAATTTATCTTGTATATATCTTCTTTTTACATAGCTTTTTGCCTGTTATCTCTCTCATTAGCCAGTAGCTCCTTGAGAGAAAGAACTGTTGGTTTGGTTTTTCTTCCTTTCTTTGTATTCCTAGCACTTACATGGTAACTGGCACATAGTAGGCACTTATCAAATCCTAGTTAACTGAGCGGTTTTTGTAATTAGTTCTCTGTCTCTTTCATTTCTTTGTTGTTTTGGATACCTTCGATATAACTTGAAACTCTTTTCCCTTGGCTTGTATGACTGCTGTTTCCTGGTTTTCTTCCCATTTCATTTCAACTCAATTCCAATCACAAGCATTTATGAAATGCTTACCACTGTTCCAGGCACTGATCCTGGTGCAAGGAATAAGAAAGATGAAAACAAAACAGTCTCTGACCTCATTTGCATTTTACTCAGAGAGAAGCAACTTTTCTTTACCGCTCTTCTGTCTTGTTCACTGATGCTTCTTTGTGAGATTATAGAATCATAGATTTAAAGATGAAATAGCCTTTGGAGGCATTGAGCACAACACTGCCATTTTATTGATGAGGTTAAATGGCTTGCAAAGGAGAAAAAATATCTATATTACAAGTAGTAAGTAACTGGGAGAAGATTTGAACTCATATCTTCTTGACTCCAGCACTCTGAGTTTCTTGCACTTAAATGCAATTGTCCTCAGCTCTATCACCTCTCTATAGTTTCTTTCTTTGGGATTTATCAGTCCTATAACTCACCTCTTTACAGATGACTCCAAATCAGTGCCTGGCACAAAGAAGGTGTTTAATAAATGTATGATTGGACCTATACCTGGAGTACTGAGTTCACTCTCACACTATTCATCTAAAATCCAACTCCTTGCTGTATAGTTAACCCTATCCTGGATGAGGGTTACCATGGTGCCCAGCACACAGTAGGTGCTTAATAAATGCTTGTTGACTGACTATTTTCAGTCTGACTCAAGGACTCCATGAATCGCCTCATCCATGAGGGAGGAATAGAGATTGGCTGTTTATTCCACCATACTTTTCATTCTGGACTGGCCACAATTCTAAGAACAAAGATACTCCTATACCTTCTCCCACAATCAGAAATATTATCTACTCAAAGTGGAATTGGTTCCTGTTGCATAGCTAAGGATAACTACCTCCAATTTGCTTTACTTCTCTATAACCAGTTTGGCCCCAAAATATCTTTTTCCTTAGGGACTGATTATCAAATTTTTATCTTGGCTGCTTTAAAGGGCTGAAAAATCTACCTCCCTAAGGTTTCATTCATTTTCCCTTTGGTTTTAAGCTATTGGCTAAGTAGGCCAAAGCTCCCTCCCCTAACCAACACTCCCCACTCCCTGACACCCACCTATGTCGTGCTACACCTCCCCCATCCATAATCCTACCACCCATTGTGTCCTCTGGACTCTCTGGTCTATTGTCAACAAGCTGCCCTTCACATTAGAGATGTGCCATATCCCCCAATCCCTGAGATATTTTTCTATAAAATGTAAGACCCTTGAGGGTAGAGACTATTTTGTTGGATTTTTTCCTTCAGCTGTGCTAGGTCAGAGTGCCAGGAAAATACTGGCACTTAATAGATTCCTGTTGAGTTGAATTGACTTAAAATATAGTAATTGAATTAAAATAGTAAGATTTTAGAACTAGACCTTAATAGTTAGCCACATACATCACAAAAATTATTTAATCAAATGTTTGAGGGATGGGGGTGCTGCTTTGAAGATAATATATTACTTTAGGAAATACTGAGAATTTTTTTCCTACTCAATTTAGTTTCTGATTTTGCTTGATCCTAAATTAAGAACTAATCCCTTATGCCATCACTATTTGGGGCTGAAGGGGATTATATAAAGTACATAACAATCAGGCTTTTAATTCTAAATAGCCAAATTTCAAAACAACAGTATTCATTTCTTTGAATTGCAATAAGAAATACTTTAGCGTTCCCTAAAAGATTTATAAAAACCCATCAGAATCTTTATTTAGCATAGCTGCCTGCCTTAACAAACTTTGGATCCCAAGTAGAGAATGGAGGCTTAGAATCTGTGACTAGAGTCATGGGCCCTAGAGTAGGGCAGACCTCATATGGAGTATTGTGCTCAGCTGTGAGCGCCATATTTTAGAAAGGATATTGACAAGCTCCTTTACTTCCAGAGGAGGTCAACAAGCTGGGAAGCAACCTAGAGATTTATGAATGCCGTATGAAGACTGATGAAGGAACTGAGCACATTTGGTCTGATGAAGAGAAGATTGGGAGGGATCAGAAAGCAGGGAATAATTGTCTTTAAGCATTAACATATGAAAGAAAGATGACCCTTGTTCTGCTTGGAGAACAAAATAGGAGCAAAGGTGGAAGCTTCAGAGAAGCTTATTTAGGTTTGCTCAAATCCTCAGATGGATCTGATGTCAGTGATATCAGTGATATCTGATGATCTGATCAGATGATCTGATATCAATGATATTGATTTTGAAGTTTTTCTCCAGTGTAGTGGATTATAGGCTAGCCTTGGCTTCCTACAAAGTCATCACAAAAACGTCTACCTGATAGGCTGGAGGCCATCCTCACTTCCTCCTGATATCTTAAAACCTTGGTTAGCAAAGAAGCCATCTGATGATCTGATCAGATGATCTGATATCAATGATATTGATTTTGAAGTTTTTCTCCAGTGTAGTGGATTATAGGCTAGCCCTGGCTTCCTACAAAGTCATCACAGAAACGTCTACCTGATAGGCTGGAGGCCATCCTCACTTCCTCCTGATATCTTAAAACCTTGGTTAGCAAAGAAGCCATCTGGCTGTACACCTTCCATGAAGACTCACCAGAATCCTCCTTCAAGACTCAGCTCAAATTCCTCATCTTCCTGAGTTCAAATCTGGCCTCGGAGACTTACTATGTGACCCTGGGCAAGTCACTTCACCCTGTTTGCCTCAGTTCCCTCATCTGCCAAATGAATTGGAGAAGGAAATGGCAAACTACTCCAGTATCTTTGCCAAGAAAACCCCAAATGGGGTCATAAGAGTCAGATATGACCGAATAACACAAAGGGGTTCCAAGAGGCAGAAGTAAAAATGGAAAGCATTGGGGTGACTAGGTGGTGCAGTGAGTAAAGCGCTGGCCCCAGAGTCAGGAGGACCTGAGTTTGGTTCAGGCCTCAGACACTTAACACCCACACAAAATAATTAGCCGTGTAACCTTGGGCAAGTTACTTAACCCCAATTTCCCTCCAAAAAGCAAAAAAAAAAAAAAATGGAAAACATTCCAGTCATGGTGGATGAACTGCAAAGTCGTGGAGATGAGAAACCAAATGTTCTGTAGTGGACAGCAAGTTAACCATCTTGGCTGGAGTTTAGAGTGCATGAAGGGAAACAGTATAAAATAAATCTGGAAAGGCAATCTGAAGCAAGATTGTGAAGGGCTTTTAAAGCCAAACAAAAGTTCATATTTTATCTGAGAGGAAAGATGGAGCCCTCAAAACTTCTTGAGGTGGGAGTGACATGGTCAGATCTGTTCTTGGCTGCTGTTGGAGAGAGGAGGGAACGGAGGCAGGGCAGAAGACCAAAGAGTCCCTGACATTTGTTTTTTTGGTCAGTATTTGGCTATTGTTCCTTCCAGTGTATAAAACAAGCTAGACTTTGTGTTTTGTTGGGAAAATGCCATTTCAATGCAGTGTGACTCTATAAAATATGGTCTGTGATTGTGGAGGGAACTCTGGACCCCACTTGGCACTAAAGTAAAATAAAGAAGGGTAAAAAGAAGACCTTGTGGCCCTATGAGATTTCTCAATGCTACTAGAGAACTATGAGGCCAAATGCTATAATTAAACCCATAAGGAGAATGCTGTACTAAGAAAGGTTTTCACTTATCACAGGGTAAGTTGTAGTTGACTAAAATTGGAACTTCTGACAAAAATCTAGTCCTGGGAAGCTGTGAAGAATGAGGTCAATGTTTGAAAACCTCTGTGGGACATCTTGAATCATTAATCCAGTTAGGGAATCTTACCAATATCATTAACATCCTTTGTTTTAAGGACTGTTTACAGGGAGTTGTATAGAACGAATCACATCTTTTAAAGAAAATGCTAGAAATTAGACAGTAATGAATCAATCTGTTTATTTCCAACAAGGCTTTGGAGCTCAGGGCTAGCCTTCCAATTGGGTGGCAGAGACAGCTCTAAGCCATAGATGTCATCATTTCTTCAATTTCTGAATAAGATGTCTGCATTAAAATACATATTTTAATATTTAAAAAATAAACATCCTAAATTAGAAAAAGTAAATGTTTCTGAACTTCTAACCAAGCTTCCCTTTGCTAGAAATTGGTAATCCAATTTTGCCCACAGTCCAAAAATAGAATTTAAATGTTCCATAGGGGAAAAAAATTATCATTTCCCATATCTTTAAGTGAAGTAGCACAGATTCCCCAAGTCTTATATTTCTTTCTATTTGCTAGAGGCAAAATCTACACTTACTTATCTTTCTGATCTTTGGTCAACAAAATTGATTTTTAATTCTTTTTAAATTTCTTAAAAATAAAAGATTTTGGAACTGAAAAACTTGGCAAAATTAAATTAATAAATTAGGGATTCTAAGAAATGATAGATTTTGGTAAATTTTCTTATTCATTATTTATAGCTGATTAGTACTCTGGGAAATAAGGCATACAAAGTCTGAAGACATAATGCAACTCTCTGGCTCTGTTCATATTCTATATTTGAACATTGTAATAACTTTATAAATTATAAGTCATTGTAGAAAGGTGTTTTTTAAAATCATAATCACTATTTGTTTAAGGAGTTGTGATGAATGTAGTAAACATTAAATAACATTACACAAAAAAACTAACTATGCCTTTATAGACAAGAAAGGTCTGGTTACCAAAATGAGAGTCATTTCAGACTCAGCTGCCTCTGCATTAGGATCAAATGTACAAACAAAACTTATTAAAGAAAAGTCAAAATTAACACCAAAATCAGAAGAAAGAATAAAAACTTCAGAAGATATGTCAATCAAAAGAATGCCAATTAAACCTACTGAAACAATGTGTGGTTGTAAAAATAAAACTAGTAATGGATAAAGGAACAGACATCCCATGAAACTTTAATGAGTGTAAAGTACTCGTTACAATAAGGAGATCAAAAGACCCAGAAGTGCATCAGTCAGCAAACACTTGATTTCTTTGCCAAATGAAGGGTTATGGCTGTCTAGAACAGCATTGCTTTAGAATAAAATCTCAGTTGTGAAGTCTCAGGGACTGGGAGTGTGGAAGAGGATGAGTAAAACATGCTCCTAAGCACTTTATATGAGTCTCACGACAGGCTGCTTGTCTGCACCGGTGGAGGGACTCTCCCCATCAGGAGTTCCCCACACTTTTGAAACCACAAGGCGAGCTCAATCGATTCATAAAAAATCAGTAAATGGTAAAGGAAAAAATCAATTTTTATGGAAAGTTTGTCATAAGACCTGATTAAGTCACTTCATCCTGACAATATTTAAGAAAAAGACTAAAAGACAAAACAGACTCAAAACTTGGGTGTGATTTGTCAAGGTTACTATGAAAAGCTATTTTTTCCATTAAAGGCACTGCAGCCACCCTTGTACTATTATATCATAGCCCGTAAAACTGGAAGAAAGTTGAAACGACACTAAGGGGGGGATAAAGATGGAAAAAGAGCCAAACACACACCAAGCAGAGAGGAATCTGTGTTAGAAGAGTGAGGATCCATTTTCAAGATATCTGAAAGAAGGGTAGATGCTAAGTAAAATTTGAAAATCAGGACTATCACTAATAGAAAAAACACAGTGGTGGGAATCAATAACTATTGACTTATATGCCTACTTTCTCACAAAACATTTTTGTGGAAGGAAGAAGAATCCCCATATGTGTAGTGAGGCTCCACATGTTAAGGGAGTGGTCCTTGTGGGGCTCAGAGGGAAGCAGAATAGACACTTCTAGCCTCTTCTTCCCCTATCTTTCTCTAAAGGAGACTTTCATTACAGCCAGGAGGGGAAAGCGGGTGACTGGGCTCAGAAGCTACTGCTCTTGTCTCCTTGGTGGAAGGCTTGGGGATAACCAGGCTAGAACAATATTTATCTCTTCCCTTAAATATTACTAGTGCAGAGCATATGGTCAGGTTCAAGCTAACTTTTGTATTACTTTGTCATTTGGGGAGAGGAGGACCCCAAGCTCTATATCCAAGGCTTGAATCCTTCCCCATCTAATGCCAGTTCACAATGAACACACATTTAGTGCAGTCATTTTTCAGTCATGTCCAACTCCTTGTGTCCCCATATGGGTTTTTCTAGGCAAAAATACTGGAGTGGTTTGCCATTCCTTCTCCAGTTCATATTACAGATGAAGAAATTGGGGCAGAGTTGAGTGACATGCCCAGGGTCACACAGCTAGTAACTGTCTGAAGCCAGATTGGAACTCATAAAGATGAGTCTTTCTGATTGCAAACCCAGTGCTCTATTCATTGCACCCCCTAGTTGCCCATTGAACACACATAGCAATATATATATATATATATATATATATATATATATATGTATAGCAAAACAAACAAAACCTATTTGTCCAAATCAATCATAGAAAAACAGAAATCAGAGAAGGTATACATAGGAGAAGATATGCCAGACAATAAGGAGTAAAGGAGTTCTCCCACTGGGAGTGAGGTAATTCAGTTCAACCAAGAGAGAGGCACCCAGTTTTTACACAAGCAGAAATTTCCCAGTCTCTAGAGACATGATGGAGACTACCCACTCCTCTAAAAGACTCTGCCCAGAAGCTTTTCCTTCAGCAAACTTAAGTGGTATTGTTCTTTTCCATTTTCTCTCTCAGAGCTATGCTCAAAGAAGATTATCACTTGGAGAGTCCCAAAAGGTGGGTTCACAGGGGTCTGGTGAAATCTTTGCCTCTTGCCTCTCTCCAACTCTACCCTAATCTTCGTGCAGGGGAGAGACTGTATTTCCACCAATAAGGAGAGTTCTGTACCAATGAACTTTGGGACAAGGGTTAAATGAGCATAATTTATACTGTACTGTCTTCAGTGCATCATTTGATGAAGCTAAGAGAAAAGAATAGCCAGATTTTGGCAAATGACATTCTGCTAGTGATTTCTTTAACCATCCAACTAACTGAAAGGTACAGAGTCCTCACTATTCTTTTTGTGTGTCTGCATAATGCATCTGAATAAAATTCAATCTTGAAAGCCCCCCTTCAATAATATGTTAAATCATATGAATGCTAAAAAAAAAAGTGACCCAAATTTTCATAACTTTAATGCATTGATCAGTAACCCAGATCTCACTGCTAGGAATATACCCCAAGTAGACCAAAGACAGAAATATCTCATATACAACAAAATATTTATAGCAGCACTTTTTTGTGGTAACAAAGAACTGAAAGTAAAGTAGGTTCCCATTGATTGGTGAATGACTAAACAAACTGTGAAATATGAATATATGGAATATTACTGTGCCATCTGAAAACATAAAAATGAAGAACTCAGAGAAACATGTAAGCAGATTCAGAGTGAAGTAAAAGCTAGAAAACAATTTATAGGACTACAATAATTTAAAAGAAAAGAACAATGAAGTAAAACTTAAAATTGTGTGACTATTCAGACCAGGCTTGGGAAAAAAGTAGAAAAAAATTAATATCCCCCTCTTCATTGAAAAGGTGGGCAATTGTGGTGTGGGATACTGACATAGAAAGTAGAATTGTCAGTTGATTTTGCCAAACTTTTCCCTTTCTTTTTAATATTTGTCACAAGGAATGAGTTCTCTGGGTAAACTGAAAGGGAGGAAAAATATATTTGGAAATAAATGTGCTATAAAAACAAAAGGCATAAATATAACAATTTAAATATAATGTGAGTTGTTACTATTGTTGTTATATGGCTAATATCCATGCCTTCTTTAGAACATATTTATTTCCTATGAAAGAAATGGATGTGGGTCATGTTACTGGGACAGCTTGGTCTGTAGTTATAACCAAATGGCATCGTTTTTTAAGTGAATATGAAATCATGGAATGGGATAATCAGTGAATTATTAGGTAGTGATGAGGTCTTCTACTTTGTAGGGATTTGTGAGCTTCTATTCTTATGAAATACAATACAGAGTCTATTTTTAATTTAATGAAAATATTGACAAGTAATAACAGACCGCCAAAAGCATAGCAGACTAAGAGCTGGCCTACAGTTAGGTAGACCTGGGTGCAGATCCTGTCTCTGCCATGCAGCTTATTTGACCCTGCTCAATTCAATTAACCTCTAAATTCTCCAGCGAGCTCTTTAAGTCTACAAATTACAAAACAGCTACTGATTTGCATCAGTGGAAAACAGTTTCACACAAGAAGGTCCATACACCGATGAAATTGTAGATGTGTCCCCACCCAAAAAAACCCCAATCCCTAAACATCTAACCCTAATGTTTTTTTTCCAATCTCTTTTTTTATTTGAATGGCTCTTAAACATAAATATTAACATTTACCCATCACAACTTTAAGTTTTATTTCACAATTTAGAACAGCTCCCCTCACCAACCATTGATTTAGTACACTGAATTTATGGTATTTGTAAGTTGTAAAAAGGATGAAATGCAGATTTCTAGACTCAAGGGGGTCAAGCGATTTCCTTATTGGAATATTAGTAATAGAGCTAACACTCTGATCTAGGAATTTCACATAAAATTTCAGGAGGCTGAATTTGAGACCTGGACGTCAGTACCTGCAATTTTCAGGATGAACATGCCTTCCCCTACCATTTAAAATAGGCCTAATCCAATAGTATGGGAAAAGCATTGGACCACTTGGATCCAATGCCAGTTCTACTACTCATTAATCTTGGTCAGGTTGTTTCACCTATCTGGGCCTTAGTTTCTTCCAATGTAAAATGGTTGGGTTCCATTAGATCATTTCTATAGTCCCTTTTAGATGTGAACAAAAATAGCCAACAATACCTATTTGCTCAATTCCTGGCTGGAGCTCAAAAATTGGTCAATTTTGGAATACATAATGGACTCCACTGTGAAATAGTTTGGTCAATTCTTTTGTAAAATAGGCCAACTCGAGCACAGGCATTGGAGTGGTTAGGAGGTGCAATGAATAGAGCACTGGATCTGGAGTCAGCAGGACATGAGTTCAAATCTGGTCTCAGACACTTAGCACTAGTCATGTGACACTGGGCAAGTCACTTAACCCCAATTGCCCTGCCTTCCCCCCTCCAAAATAAAAGCAAAAAAATAAAGAGCACAAGCATTTAGCTACATTTTTAAACAATAATAGAATCTGAGAGGCAAGATCTTAATATCTTATTCAGACAGTCATGTTTCTAGCACTATGTAGTGCTTCCTCATTACTTAACATTTCAGTTTCCTCATGTGGAAAACAAAGAGGTTCTAGTAAATGAATTATAAGACTCCTTTTAACTCTAAGGCAGCAAGATGAAGTAGATGGAGCACAGATCTCTGAGTCTGAATTCCAGAAGTGCCCCTCAGAACCTCTGTGAACTTGGGTAAGTCAACAATCCTTTCTGATCCTTAATTTCCTCATCTGCCAAATGAAGACTTAGATAGACCCTAAGATTTCATCTAACTCTTAAGTCTATGATCCTATGATGTTATGGTAATCTATTATCAAATGAGCTTTGCCTCTGTTTTATGTAATTCTGTAACAATTGCTCTGATCAAGGGAAAACAGAAGACAAATGCAAATAAAAAAGGCATAAATTTTTGCTTTATATGTAATTTTCAGGGACATATCTATTATTTAAAATAAGGAACATATCTCCTTTAATTTAATAAGTTCTTAAGATCAATACATGTCTTTCAATGGCAATAGAACTACTGTATCAGTGGTGTTACTTTGGACAAGCAAAAATGTTTAAAAAAATACACACACACACACATAAAGTCGCAATCACAGAACTAAACACCAATACCGAAGTTTTAAAAATAGACTTTATCTGAGCTCTTTATTTCATGTCACTTAAAGAGACTGGATGAAGCAAACTTTTAAGTGTTTGTTTGACACCCATTGCCACCTGAGGAAAATGTTTTTAAAATTACTCAGGACAAAAATCATAAAATTTGCAACACTTAAATTGTAAAACCATATTTTCTCAGATGAAAATACAATTCAAAATTATACAAATGAAATGACTGTTAATGAAAACAGCTCCCACAAGGAGTATGCCTGAATTTTTTTACATCACCTGAAATTGTTTGAATTGCAATTCCTTCAAGTCTTATGATTATGGAATGTGGACATGAAATGTAATCCAATCACCTTTTCTCTGGGAAGATTGTTTGCAGAATCTTAGCAGAAGCAGGCATGTGCTTTGCTAGGAGCTCCATAAGATGTATGAGGCTTTTGTGTGTGCTTGTGTGTGTGTGTGTGTGTGTGATTTACATGAATCTAATAGCCTTTCCTACTGTCATATTTTAGGTAGAGACCAACAATAATTAAACAGGGCCAATGTATGAAGCCTAATTTCTAAGTATTTTATACTTACTGTCCTGAGAAAAGATCTTTCCAGACCTAGAAAAGGAATAAGCATTCCACTAGTGTGCAAAGGACTGGGAGACAGCACACAACTGAATAATACAATTTCACATGGAAACAATCACTTTGGTTCAAGGCTGGGGGAAGTTTTATCCAAAGGGTTAATTTATCAAACACAATAATAGATCAATGTCCTCATGGTATTTCACTAAATGAGAGCGTGTTCATTCTGTTCAATGTTGCCCATGAGATCTTTTGTGTCACTAGCTCCTGGAGTGGATCCTGTGTTGAAATAGAGAGTGTTGTCAAAGTTCGCTTCTTGCGGTACTCGGACCTGCCGTTTCCTATAAAAGAAATACGCAGCAGCACCGACTCCTGTCAGAATGAGGAGCAGCATGACGACGATGATCCCAGCCGAATTATGAGATTTGGTGGCTTTTCTAGTCTCCGGTCCTTCTATAAAGAAGCAGGAGCCACCGTTAGAGGAAGGACACAAGCGAAGTGGCAAAGAATCTGACTTAGGGAGAAGAGGACAATGCAATTTCATCAGAGCAGGGGAATTTGTAGCTATTTTCCCACACCACGTTTGTCAAACAGAAAAGAAAGATGAGTAACAATCCACAGGACACAAAACAACGTGCAAAATGTTAATAATATCAACTAGTTGTAGGATTATTTTAGCTCCATAGGGATTGATTAGCTATATCATTGTCATTTTAAAACGAACATAAGGTTAGAACTTGAAAATATAAAAATTATACAACTATATTAATCACTTTAGCACTGAAATTTCTGGGGTGTCCTTACCTTTTGGGTTGATCAATGCCTGAGTAGGCGTAGGATCAATAACTTTGGGGGAAAAAAAGACGTTTAAAATTTACATGAGCTCATAATTAAGTGGCACTTGTGTAATTTATATTATTTAATTCTCAAATATGTGCAAACGATTCCATATTTAGACTGTACTCTACTATAATTTGCTCTGCCTGTACTTACCCAACATCTATCCATGGCTTTATTTTACCCCCCCCCCCCCCCCGCCCATCCTATACTTATACTCATTGAACGTAGCATCCTGTTATTGATGGAACTTTCTTATAATAATGATAATAATAGTTCACTCTTATTTAGCACTTTACAGCTTATAAAGTTCTCTTCTAACAGGAGGGATATGTGATAGATATTGGAAGTATTATTATTTCTGTTCTATAAAGGAATTGAGACTTGGTGAGGTTAAAAGATTGTCCATGGTCATGCTATCGCCACTAAGTGGCAAATGTCAGGCATACAAGTCTCCTGATTCCCTGTCCATTACACCATGTTCCAAGCTATTATCAACATCAGATCCTAGATATGAGGTATTGACCAGCTTGCTAGGGCTATAAATACCCCAGAATGTGTCTCCCTACCCACTCATGATTTTGGCAATATGAGAATATATCTTCAAAATGAAATGATAAACCTAAATTACAATATGAACATAAAAGGCTTTGTTTGTTTCAGGAGAGGAATAGATAGAACTCTTTAAGTATATTTATGTTCAACTTATCCCTAAACTCCCAAGACCATTCTCCATTTATAATGTCCCAATGTGGCTCCAACGTGGCTTAAACTCTATTGGATCCCTAACAATTGCTCTACTGGCCCCTCATGTATGTCTGACTGTGTGAGTAGTGGAAATGGTGTGATGAACACTTCAACATTATAGGAAAAAAATACCTACTTTTTTCTCTTTTACAAATATACCCTTTGTAGGAAGAACAGTAAAGGTTGTTCCATAGTCCACTTGAAGAATAGAGCTCCACACAGTCTTCATTGCGATCACTAGAGGGCTCTCCCGTTTTCCAATTGATGAAAGAGACAGGATTGTTGTTTATCCAAAGCCAGTTCCCTGATTGTTAAGAGGGGAGAGCCAAAAGCTATTTAGCAATAATCACTCTGAAGACCTTAGCTCATTTTAGGTAGATATATTGATGTTATATACATGAATTTCAAAAATAATTCATATTAGATTCCATAGATTCCAAACCAGATTTTTCACCTATGAGGATACAGTGTCTAGTTATTGAAGATAAGCAGAGACTAATCCAACAATAAGAAATTTTAAAGAGTTTTAACAAGTATATTTCACTCCCAAGGCACCATAGTTGATGCTGAGGGAAATTTAGATGTACATAACATCCTTCCTGCCATTACAGAGCTTAGAATCAAGTAAGGGGGCTAAGAAATCCACAGAGAGCTGTAATACAAATCAAATTTGATGATTGCATAATGTAAGTATTTAAGCCCAGAGAAGGGAAAGCTTCCAGGAAGGCTTCATAGAAGATGCAGTATTTGAACTGGATTTAGAAGAAGAGATAGCACTTTAACAGAGAGATGTGTTAAGGAGGCTACACACGCATAAGAAATCATATCAGCAAATGCAAACAGGCAAGAAGTTATGCTTAGAAATTCATAAGGAGTAAAGTTTATCTGGAAAATAGAATGCAGGAAGGAGAGGAGTGTTTGGTAAGTTTGGAAGAGTAGGTTAGAACTAGATTGTAAAATGAATGAGAAAAAGATTAAATATTAAACAATGTTCCAGGCACTATGCTACATGATGGGAGATATAAAACCAAAAGTGAGAGAGTCCCTGCCCTCAAGGAGCTTATATTTTATTAGGGAAAGATAGGCATATATAGGGACTTCACCTATCTCCAGATAGGTAGACTTCACCATTTCCAGAATCTCTTGATTCTCCAAGATGAATTCAACTTAGAAATTCAGGCTTCTTAGTCCCTCATGCCTCTGGGGTCCTTTCTTCACCCTAACTGGAAAGGGTAGAGAGAGGAGAGCTCCTCCCTGACCCTCTTTCACTTAAACATGGGAGCCAGGGAATTCTTGTCATTCCTCACTCAGATACTCTCTTGAACTTTATCATCTCCAAAAACTCATCACTCTGCAAGATGATATGAACTTGGAAACCCACACCTCATCAGATCATTTCCCACCCTGGCTGTGTGACTCCATTGTGCCCTTATACCAGCTAACCTTTCCCCTACATGCCCATTTTTCAGCTTCTTTTTATGTATTCTTTTCCCCATTAGATAATGAATTACTTGAGGGCTTGGACTATTTTATGTCTTTCTTTGTATTCCCAAAACTTAGAACAGTGCCTGGCACATAGAAGGCACTTAATAAATACTTATTGACTGTTTTGACTCTAAATCTGAGTAATGACCAGGGAAGTATATTTTGGTCCATGTACTGTTAACAGGAATTGTTAGCATGGAGTTGTCAACAGATATATTTTGTTTTTCTTAAACAAAAATTTTTTCCCAATTGCATGTCAAGACAATTTTTAGCATTCATTTTTACAAGATTTTGACTTTCAGATTTTTCTTCCTCCCTCCTTTCTTCTTTCCCCTCCCCTCTTACTAAAATGATAGGCAGTTTGATATGTTATACATGTACTGTCATGTAAAACATATTTCCATATTAGTCACAGTTGTGAAAGAACAAACGGATTAAAAGGGAAAAAAAACTATGAAGAAGAATAAAGTAAGTGAAAAAAAAGCATGCTTTGATCTGCATCCAGACTCCATAGTTCTTTTCTGGATGTGGACAGCATTTTCTTTCATGAGTTCTTGTACTTCGAATATTGTATTGCTCAGAAGAGCTGAGTGATTCATAGTTGATCATCAAACAATGTTGCCGATATTGTGTACAATGTTTTCCTGGCTCTGCTCATTTCACATTTCATCAGTTTGTACAAGTCTTTCCAGGTTTTTCTGAAATCTGCCTATTCATCATTTCTTATTGCACAATAGTATTCCATTACATTCATGTACCATAGCTTTTTCAGCCATTCCCCAATTGACAGGAATCCCCTCAATTTCCAATATTTTGCCACCACAAAAAGAGCTGCTATAAGTATTTTTGCACATGTAGGTCCCTTTCCATTTTTTATGCTCTCTTTAGGATATAAAACTAGTAGTGGTACTGCTGGATCAAAGGGTATGCACAGTTTGATAGCTCTTTAGGCATAGTTCCAAATTACTCTACAGAATGCTTGGATCAGTTCACAACTCTATCAGCAGCATTAATGATCCAGTTTTCCCACATCCTCTCCAACATTTATCATTTTCCTTTTTTGTCACATTAGTCAATCTGATAGGAGTGTTGTGGTACCTCAAAGTTGTTTTAATTCGCAATTCTCTAATCAAACTTGATTTATAGCACTTCTTCATATGCCTATAGATAGCTTTGATTTCTTCATCTGAAAACTGCTTGTTCATATCCTTTCATTATTTATCAATTGGGGAATGGCTTTTATTCTTATAAATTTAACTCTATATATTTGAAAAACGAGGCTTTATCAGAGATACTTGCTGTAAAGCTTATTTCCCAGCTCTCTGCTTTCCTTCTCATTTTGGTTGCATTGATTTTGTTTGTACAAAAGCTTTTTAATTTAATATAATCAAAATTATTTATTTTATATTTTTCAATGCTATGTCTTGCTTGGTTATAAACCTGTAACTCACTTAACTTCTTTAAGAATTTGGATGCTATTTCATGGTGTGTGTGTGTAGTATTGCTATTACTTCATTGCCTATGACACTTTTTAGCAAGATTTAGTTTCCTTCCTTATCTCTTTTAATTTGGTCTATTTTTGCTTTGTCTGACATCAGGATTGCTATCCCTGCTTTTTTACTTCATCTGAAACACAACAGATTCTGTTCCAGTCCCTTACCTTCACAGTGTGCATCTCTCTGCTTCAGGTTTGTTTCTTATAAACAACATATTGTAGGATTCTGATTTTTTATCTACTCTGCTATCTGCTTTTGCTTTATGGGAGAGTTCATCCCATTCACATTCACAGTTATTACTAATTGTGCATTTCTCTTCATTCTATTTTCCCCATTTATACCTTTCTCTCTCCTTTCACCCTGTCCATGTTCACCAGTGTTTTACTTCTGTCTACAACCTTTCCCTCTCTGCCCTCTCTTCTGTCACTCTCCCCCCACCCTTTACTTAATCTTCTCCCCTATTTTTGTGTTGAGTAAAATAAATTTCTATATTCAACCAATTGTGTATATTATTCATTCTCTGAGATAATACTAATGAAAGTAAGGTTAAAGCAATGCCCATTACATACCCTCTCATTTTTCACTGTGCTATAATAGGTTTTTCATGCCTCTTCATGTGATATCATTTGCCCCATTCTATCTCCCCCTTCCTTCTGCACCCAGTGTACTGCTCTTTCTCATCCTGTAATTATTTTTTATGTAATTCCCTCCAATTCACCATATACCTGTACCTTCTCTCTATGTATGTTCCTTCTAGCTGTGTTATTAGTGGTACAGTTTCTAATAGCAAGTATCACTTTTCCATGTGGGTATACAAATAGTTCAGTTCCATTGAATCCCTTGTTTTCTTTTCCCCTTTTACCTTTGTAGGCTTCTCTTGGGTCTTCATATTAGAGATCAATTATTTTTTTCAAATCTGGTGTTCTCCTTATGAAAGCTTGAAATCCTTCTATTTCATTGAATGACCATTTTTCCTTTGAAGTTTTATGCTTAATTTTGCCAAGTAGGTGATTCTTTTTTATAGTCCTAAGTCCTTTGCTGTCTGAAATATCATGTTCCATGACCTCTGACCCTTTAATGTTACAGCTTCTAAATCCTGTGTAATCCTGATTATGGCTACCCAATATTTGAATTGCTTGTTTCTGGCCACTGGTAGTATCTTTTCCTTAACCTGATAGTTCTATAATTTGGCTATAGTATTCCTCAGAATTTTTATTTTGGAATTTCTTTTCTGAGGTGATGGGCAGATTCTTTCAATATCTATTTTGCCCTCTGGTTCTGGGATATCAAGAAAGTTTTCCTTGATAACTTCTTGAAAGATGCTATCCAGGTCCTCTTTTTGATTATGGTTTTCAGGTAGTCCAATGATTTTGACATTGTCTCTCCTGGATCTATTTTCCAGAGCAGTTGTTTTTTCCAATAAGGTTTTTTGTATTTTCTTCTATTTTTTTTCATTCTTTTAAATTTATTTGATTTGATTCTTGATGTCTCATAGAGTTATTAGCTTCAACTTGCCCAATTCTAGCTTTTAAAAGTTGTTTTCCTCAGTTAGTTATTGTAATTTTTTTCCATTTGGCCAATTGTATTTTTAAGGAGTTTTTTTCTTCAGTGGATTTATGTATCACCTTTTCCATTTGGTCAATTCTATTGTCTAAGCAATTGTTTCTTTTTCCAAGCTGTTGACTCTTTTTTCCCATAATTCTATTGTATCACTCTCATTTCTTTTCACAATTTTTCTTCTACCTCTCTCATATGATATTTAAGCTCCCTTTTGAGCTCTTCCATGAGTACTTGAGAGCATCTCTCATTTTTCTTTGGGGTCTTTTCCACAGGTGTTTTGACATTGTTGTCTTCTGAGTTTATGTCCTGATCTTCCCTGTCACCATAATAACTTTCTGTGGTCAGACTCTTTTTTTTGTTGTTGTTTTTTGCTCATCTTTTTGGCCTTTTTCCTTTAAAATTGATCTCTGCTTCCAGAGTGGAAAGGGCACTGTCTCAGGTTTCTTCTCGCAGGGCTTGTAGACCCTGGCAGTTTACCTGGTGCTCCACTGGTGTAACCCTGAGGCCCACGGAGAGCCCTTGTGTCTGATGCTATACTGGGTGGAGTGGGGGGTGGTGGGGGTAGGATGGCTGATGCTGCTGGAGGCTGTAGGAGTCTGGCAGCTTCTGAGCAGTGGGGTGTTTTTGCATTTCCCTGGGGCTACACTGGAGCACACATCAGTCTGGCTGGTGGCAGCTGCCTGTTTGTCCAGGCCTATGCTGAAGCATGTTGTGGTTCTTGGAGCTAGAATCTGTCCATTCCCCTGGCTATGCTGAAGGTGGTCCTGATATTGTCATTTGCTTATTCTACTGCACCAGGGCTCAGGATCTCCCACTGGTTTGCTGAGGTGGGACTTGCTGCTGGTTTGCTAGAATGCTTCCTTTCCTGGACTGCATTCTCATTTTACCCAAGTTAGACCTTTCTTGACAATCTTCCAAGTTTCTTGGAAATATTGTTTAACCCCATCTTTCTTCAAGTTCTGCTATTCTGGGATTTGTTTTGGGGAGCTACTTTATTGTTCTTTAGAGGTGAATAGGGGAGGGTTATGATGAATTACTGCTTACTCCACCATCTTGGCTCCCATGATACAACTTTCCATTAGTAATTGTGTTTGAAGTATTGATTTGATTATTGTTTCTGGAGCAAAACACAAGTAGCAAAGGTAGAGAAGGGATATATATTACTTGTAATACTAGAGGGGACAGTAAAATGATGGCCAGGATGAATGGCTAGATAGAACATGAAGTAAGTCTTGATTGTTCTGAGGTTAACAATGCATAATGGAGTTCCTGAGTTTGTACTTATTCACAAGAAAGACAACTCAATCCAAACTGAGAGTTCCAAAGATGAATGGATTAATGTAGGGAATGATGACTGGGAAGTCTAAATGACTTTTAAGAACAAACTAAGGGGTTTGGACTATGCTCAGTAGGAAATGTGAAACTGTTTAGGATTTTTGATCAGCACAATCACCATAGCCCATTAGAAAGATTTATCTGGCAGTGATACAAAGAATGAACTTGAGGAAGGAGATACCACAAGATTAAAAGTCTGTTTATGAGACCAGCAAACTGGACAGGAAAGAAATAAAAAATTCTTAATTGTGAGAACAGAAAGGAAGAGAAAAATTCAAGAGCTACTGTGGAAATAAAAGGATAGGGCTTGGAAAGTAATTAGGTATGTAATGAAGGGAATCCATGGTGAGTTCAAGATTGTAAAGTGAATGACAAGGAATATGGTCAAACAATGAACACAAATAGTAATTTGTGTTTCTATTAGGGTTAGTAACCAGGAGAAGGAAGAGTATGTTTTGAATCCAAGAAAACTAATTTGATTATGGCAATGTAGAGATTTTGGCACGAGCAAAGATTGCTGTCCCCCATGCTTGGAAAATTCTCCCTCCTCATTGCTATCTCCTGGTTTCTCTGGCTTCCTTCCAGTCTCAATTGAAGACCCACCTTCAACAAGATGCCTTTCCCAGTTCTCCTCAAACTTAGTGCCTTTCCACTGATACTACCTCCAATTTATCCTGTCTAAGTCTTGTTTATACATAGATGTTTGCCTATTGCCTCCCCAATTAGACTGTGAACTCTTTGAAGGGAGGGATGGTTGTTTGCCTTTGTTCAGATCCTCAGTGCTTAGCATAGTACTTGGTGCACAGTAGGAGTTTAACAAATGCTAGTTGACTGACTAAGCAACTATAAAAGGGGACTCCAAGCTTCCAAGGCACATGGGGACTGTAGTGTTGAACTAATGACAGCTCATATGCTGAACTCATCTTGTTCAAGCAAATGAGTGAAATATGAGGAATCTCCCCTTTTTCCTTTTTTTTCCTTTTCAATTTTAATTTTTTACTTTATAAAAATATTCCATCAAGAATATTAAATAAATATGGGGGAAAGTAAACCTCTAAATATTCCTAATTGACCACAATATGCTGTTTGTTAAAAGAGTTTTGGTTTTCTTTCTTTGTTTTCAGATGGACAGATAGGGAGCAGAGATGGGGGTGAAGGAGACTAGCAATAGGTTTGTCCAAAAAAATGGAAAAGAACAAAAGAGGTCATTGAAGTATGTTTTTAAAATTCACAAAAGAGAACAGAGGGGCCAGAAGAAAAATCATATCAGCAGGACAGAACTAAAGACAAAGCCTGAATTTATTAATTAATTAATAGATATATTTAAAATTAAAAGCAATCAGCATGAAATAGAAATCACCATGTCACAATCCTTTTTCTGCTCAGAGAGCTAGATAAATAAAGATGATACCTAATGTTACGTATGATACCCACACATAAATATATACATACATATATGACATGATATTTAATAGCAGGGTATATATATGTACATAACTATATACATACACACACACACACACATATATATATATATATATGTGTGTGTGTGTGTGTGTGTGAATACCCACTTTGTGTTATGTTTCAGTTGAGGAATAAAAACAAATATTTTTAAAAGACCACAACATTCCATGCACTAAGTTCATCCATTCCTCAGCTTTCACAATGAAAATATGATGAGAAAACCATGAATCAATCACAAAATCACTGAAATTATTGTTTTCCCTTGGAACAGAAGATTCCAGGTGTTCAATTCAATTTCAGTTTTAAAAAATTAAGTACTTTTGACATCTAAGTCACTACAGAGATTGAAAGGTGAGAAAATTCTTACCCTGAAGGAGTCCATCATCTCCTGGGGGCAACAGAGAGAATAGTAGGTACAGCAGTGAGCAGGATAGAATATAAAAGAGTAGAATGTGATAGCGGACAAGTAGACACACAGATACATATAAGAGAATATGAAAAGGTCAAATGTGAAAGGGGCAAAGAGGAAATTCAAAGTGTCCAGGAAGAGCTGGAGAAGTGACAGGCCACTTCCACAGAGAGGCACAGTGGAGGCGAGGCTGGAGATTGGCCTTGAAAGAAGAGATGGATTTTAATAAGTAGAAATGAGGAGGAATGGGGGACAGAAAATTCCTGTGCTAAATAAAGGTATTACCATACTTACCTTCTACATTTCTAAACATTCCTATCCAAAAATTGGTTTTGCTTTTCAGAGGCTCAACCTTGTAGGTCAAAAAGGTTGATTCCACAGCTGACTCGATGGAAACCAAACTTGCACCTGCAAAGTAGACAAAAGAACAAATATGATTCAGATACATGGAACTGGTGGGAATGGTTTATTCTTTGTGTCAACTACCTAATAGCCAAGGTGTTTAAAAGATAGTCCTGGATCTTGACCTGCTCTTCACTAGGGAACGGACTATTCCCTTAAATGACATACTACCTAATGACTAGATGCCTCTTTCCTCGCCACTCAGTGGTTAGTGATTGGATCCCTCTAAATCAGGGGTTCTTCACCTTTTTTGTGTCCTGAACTTTTTTGGCAGTCCAGTGAAGTCTATGGAAGCCTTTCTCAATATATTATTTTTAGGCAAGACAATAACTTATCTTAAATACTTGTAATTTCCTAAGATCTGGAGATACAAGCAAAAAGAAAGACAGTCCTCTACTTCAAAGAGCTAACATTCTAATAAGAGAGGACAATACACAAAAGGAAGCTGAGAAGTGGGACATCAACATCTAGAAAGTCAAAACCAAAGTCAGGAAGGTAATGAAAATAGGTCATCCTGGGACACTTTCCAAAATGCATAAAATGAAATATATAGGATTACAAGGAAAATAAAGTATATTGAAATAGTTTTCAAAATATTTAGATTAAAATCCAAGTCAGAAATTCAATTCAAGAAATGTTCTAGATGAATTCAGAATTTTAACTTTGCTCTCCATAATGGCATAAGTTCATTTCCAAGGTGAACATTTAGCATTCGTTTATTGAAAAATGTGGTGGGAGGGAGGAGAAAATGAAGTACTCCATAATTATTTATTAAACTGATGTATTTTACATTAACACAATGGCACAAAAGTACTTGGAAGCAACATGATACCGTGGAAAAAGCAATGAATTTGTTGCCAAAAGAAGACATAGGTCCATATCCTCTGCTAGGCAGAGCTTGGGCAGTCACTTCATCTCCTCAGCCTTAGTTTTGTCATTTGTAAATTGAGGGGATTAGACTTGGAGACTTCTAAGGCCTCTTCCATCTACATCTATGACCCTATGAGATGTTATTTCTAATTTCTAGGGCTCATCATCAACCACAAACAACTTTACACAACAGTCACAGAAAGTTGTTGGTATGAATGCCAGAACTATTTTGTGAACAGTTATAAAATGAAGATTTACATTCTGCCCAGCGGTATAGAATGTTGTGATGGAGTAACTGGAATTCGGCAATGTCACATTAAGAATGGAGAAGCCAAAATTTGATGGAGGATATGTGGTAGTGGTGATATCAAAAGAAAATCTTGTTTGAAAAGAGCTGAAAGAAAACATACGATGTTGCCTATTTCCAATCTTTCCTCTCTCTCATCTATTTTGCACACTATGAATTGAGGAATCTTCCCAATATGCCATTCGTATTATATTGATCTCTAGATCAAAATCCTTCAATGATTCTCCCCTGTCAATAAAATAAAATTCAAACTCATTATTGTTCATCCTTCCTTTTGAAGAGGACCAATGATATCACAGGGTGATGACTTGATTTGTGCATAAATTGGACTTAAGTGAAGCAGAGTTGCATAAAGCCTTCAACCTCCCTCACTCTTCTAGAGTCATCAAAGTCCAGTGTCAAGACAAAGTCAAAATGACTGACAATGACTTGGGATGCAGTGGATGGCATCTTCAAAGACTGACCAAGCTCCAAGTGTTCCACAGTGCCTGCTTCAGCTGCCTTTACGACAGTTGGAACAAATTGTTGGGGCAAGGGGGGTGGAGGGGGCAAAGAATCGTCACGTGCTTGAGCCCACTGACAGATTTGTGGCCTGTTGCTTACCCTCAGCCTGCTTTAACCTATCTACCAAGATGGTTTCGCAAGGCTGTGGTCATTGTATATGCTATTACTTCTTGGAGTCACAGATGAAAATTGAATGAAACGTGGACGCCAAAGGTGGGTGAGCGACCTAGAAAAGGACTCAGCAAGTCCTCACACTAAAGATGTTAATCCTCCCTGAACACTCCATACACTCCTCCCAAACTCCTTAGATTAGTATTCAAAACCCTCTATTAAGCCCCCCCAAATTAATCTCTTAATAAACCACTGTATGAGTTTTCAATTCCAGTTAAATTGTTCTAACACTCTGTGACTCAAACATGCAAGAATTGCATTCCTACTCCCAGAGTATATATACAAACTTAAAATCAATTAATCAATAAACAAACATCTATTACTTATTTTCTGGGCATTATGGTAAGCCCTTGGATATAAATCCAGAGAACAAAACAATCCCTACTCTCAAGAAGTGAACACTAATTAATGGGAGAGAGACCAAATCATACATAGGCTAATACCTTCATTTTATAGTGAAGAAAACTGAGACCTAGAGAGGTAAAAAAAAAACAAACAAAAAACGAAAACAAAAAAAGTTGTCATTATGATATGGCAACCTTTCTTCCTTTCTGCCACTTAGCTAACATCTATCCTTCCTCCAAAATCTATCTCAAATTCTATCCTGTTCTTCCCTCACAGCCTTGGCCAGCCCTCAGCAAACACCTACTCCTCTGAATTTCTCTAACACTTACTGACTGTACTAATCTGTCAATTAGCATGTACTAAATTTTATTTATTTATTAGAAATAGATGCATGAATGGATGGATGAAGACGTCCATAATGGCTAGAGGATAGACCTTGGAATAGGGAGATCTAGGTCCCACGTCTAATACATACCATCTGAATGATCATGGTTAATTTATATAATCTCTGGGTGCCCCAAGCAACTCTCTAAGACTTTAAATTACAGATGAGTTGCTGAACTCCATTGCTAGGGTTGGCCCACTGGGAGCTCCCCATACCAGGGAAGTCATATGTTTTGACTACATATACCTATACCTGTGTCTGTGTCTATATCTATATCATATATATGCATATATCTATATCTATGTATATCTCTATATAGCCTGACTGTAATTAAAAGAATGTCTTACTTTTCTTTGTACATACAGTGCCTAATGCAAAACTTTTCACAAAGTAGGTATATAATAAATTTTTGGATGTTTGATATTATTAGGCCAAAGCAATCTATTAAAGGTGAATATTCAGCAAATGGAATTCTATGGCTTAAAAATAAATGAGAATTGTCTGTGAGTTCAGAGTTTTAGAGACCTATTTGATATATATCTATATATATACACATACATATGTTTGTACATGTATGCACCTACATGTATGTGTGTATTTACATCAATATATTTGTGGTGATTTAACCAAACATTTATGAAGTACAAAGCTAGGTGTTATTGTCCACTGCCCACCCTCCTCCCTTTTCGGTGCTTTGCTTTGCTCTGTTTCTGCCCAACTGAAGTTCATCAGGCATTGGAGACTCATGCTGCACTACCCTTATCTATCATCTTCTCCTGGAAAAAAGACCTATTGAATCAACACAGGACCCAAGGCCAATTATTCCCCTTCCATTTCTCCAAATTCATGTCTCTTTCAGGAAGCATTTCTTGTCCCATGGTGAGGGGGGGAGAGGAGAAGTTGTGAAAAACAGAGACAGAGAAAGGAAGGAAAGGGGGGAGAGAAAGACAGATGGGAGGGAAAGAGGTAGGGAAGGGGGAGAGAGGGAGAGACAGACACAGAGGGACAGAGACAGAAGGAGAGAGACAGAGACAGAAAGAGAGAGAGGGAGAGAGTTGTAGAACTTGTCTGAAGCACTTGTTTTAAGGAAAAAAGGAATGGGGCAGGGAGAGAGAGATGTTAAAATGATAGAGGAAGAGATCTTTCTATTTCTTCTCTTTCCATCTCTGATCAACTGAATTCAGAAATCAGTAAAATACTGCTTCTATCATCTTCCCATACTCCCTTGCCTAGTCTATATCCTCCTGCCAATGATTGACACTAGAATCAGTCCTCATTGGTCCACCCTATATGTTTGGATGGAGCTATAATCTCACTAATTCCCACATTCCCACTAATAATGCCATTCAGCATCCATACATGATGACCTATTCTGTGTGACTCTTGTCTCTATCCTACCATGAAATCACCAGAAAGGGTTCCCCAAAGATTTTCTGGACATAAACTTCTCTGGGTAAGGTATTTTCTTTTGAAACTGGACAGAAATCAGTGGAGAATGCAATCTGCACAATAGCTATCTTTGACTCTTGCTACAGGACTGGTTCTAATTTTTTTCTAGGTTGTACATTTCTCTAATGATATCTTTCCACCCTCATGGAAAGTCTTTTAATATAGCTCCAGCACCAGAATCCACCTGCTTAGGTCCATATGGAGAGGTTCATCACCAGTAAGTCAGTTACTTAGAGTAGAATATAGACTTTAAACAATTAAAGAACAAATAAGGCATTACTTAATACTAAAGTCGAAAGAAAAATCTCCCTTGTTATTAATGCTGTAGTTCGACAATGAAAATGGTCACTCAAGCCAGATTTGATTGGCTTTACATATTTAGATAAAAATAGATTTTATCCTTTTTCTCCAGGTGACAAGTTTTTGTTAATGTTCTACTAACCCATTTTTGGCTGGTACCCCTAAGATCAGATCCAACTCTGAAAATGTATTACTGTTCTGATGAATAGCCACTATTATTGAAAAGAAAAACTTTTTTTTCCTTTAATTAACAAACTACTCCACTTTTGAAAAAAAGAAACTAAACAAAGCAAAGAAAATCAATCAAGACTCAACACAGTACAACACTAATAAGTGGATTAAGTGCCTTAGCAGTGAGAAGTAAACATTTTTATTTTATAAAATCTATATCAGGTGGTTAAACTTTACCTGAATAAGAATTTTTAACAAAAAGGGTCAACTTTTAAATCCTGTCTCTCACACATACTACCTATCTCTATGCTATCTCTATGCCTTCAGCAAGACAGTTTCCCTCTCTGGACCACAATTTCCTCATCTATAAAATAAAATGAAAAGTTTGGATTTGACAGTCTCCAAGTTTCCTTCTAATTCAAAGTCACAGGATCCAATGAAGGGTCTAGACAGAAATCTGAATAAAAGGCCAGGAGTTGTCGGGTCAGTGGATGATTAAACTCATATGTTAAATGATGAATACACATCAATAAAGATTTCAGATTTCGAGTTTAAATGGATTGCAGAGGTCATCTAATCCAACTTCCTCTTTTTACAGATGAGGTCCACAGAGAAACCGTGATTTGCAAAATGTGAGATTTAAGTGAATGGAAGCAGCATGAAAAAATATTTCAGAGATTAAATTCTCTATGGTGCTTTATATTTTAAAATAATTCTGCAGCAGATTCTCTGGAAAAGGAAGAATAAAAGAAGAAAGAAGGGAGGAATTCTTAAAAAGAGAAAGACCTAGGTTGAAAGTTGAGGATTGGATTTCCTTGCTTAGCTGAAGACAAGTCAAAAAAATCTACTATTTTAAACTATTTAACAAGCAAATCAGCTTTATTTTTCTACTTTGAATTTTAGCACTTTCTTTTCTATATCTACCCCTAATTATGGAGATCTGATGCAAATGGTTTTCTGTTATTGGTGAGATGACTCTTAAGGACAGAGTCCTGACAAGGGTCATCTCAGGATATAAAAGTCACTGGACTTGAAAATATTGTGACTAATGAGATGAGAAATTATCTCTTGATTTGGCTGGAGTATGTAATCTAGTGAGTAGCCCTAGTTGGGAGCTTTGAGACAGATAAAATGGGAGAAGAGGTCAAGTATTCTTTTGTATATCTGCTGAGTTTATCTCTACAACTGTAGGGATTATGTTTTAAAATGGTTCTGTGGCTATGGGAAACCCAATTCTCACAGTTGGAGAGTTTGGACAAAAACTGGCAGACATGCTTTGAAGGAGGTAATAATGGCTTTCTATGCTAGAAGAAATTCATTACAAGGAAGCAAATAGGGGAAAAGTTAAAAAATTAGATACTTGACATTCATTATTTGAAGAATTTAAGGGACACTTGTAATCCTTGCTGCAATATGTACAATCTGTGAGCCAGTTCTCAATAAAACTCATACTTACCTATTCGACTACATTCTAGCAACGCTTGGCCCCAACTTCTTGTAGAGGAAGATTCGATATAATAGCAATGACCATGGAAAGGGATCCAAGAAATTTGTTCTGAATCTGGACATCTGCCAGGTAATTGTGGAGGCTCTGTGGAGGGCTTTACTGAGAGGTAAGAAGATAATTAAACGACAATTATAAAGTTTATGAAACAAAATACACTCCAGAATCAACTTAAGGGGAAAGAAAATCTACCACTGGTCATAAGTAAGAAACCACCAATTGTCCTTTATTTGAATTCATCATTATCACTACTTGAATTTTTATGATTTTATCAGTTCTAGTTATGACATCAGGAGAATTCCAGAACCTGATAGCTAAAAGGGATCTTTAACCCAATTTCCTCATTTTCAAGATGAAAAACCTGGTATTTGTGACTTGACCAAGATCACACTGTTTCTTTCTTATTGTCTGAAGCAGGATTAGAAGCCTGGCCTCTAGTGTGGTTTAGCAGAAAGAACAGTTAAATGGGGAGTCAGAGGATCTGGGTCTGAATTCCAAGTCTGCCAAATACTACTTGGGTGAACCTGGGTGGGTTGCTTTCTTGCTCTGGGTCTCACTTTCCCTATCTAGAAATGAGGTGCATAAGATCCACAATTCTCCCAAATAAAGTTTGAACCAGATGAAAATGTAAATATTTAACAAAATAAATAAAAATATAATAAAAGATAGATCATGTTACATTTTAAAACTAACATGTGCCCCATAGGGATCCTTTTGTACAGATTAATGGCCTCAGTTTCTGAGTTTAGCACTAGTACAATTGATGGTCTTGAAGGTTTTTTCCAACCCTAGCTCTCCAATCCAACGAACCTTCTGATGATACTGTCTCTCAGTCCAGTGATATTTCTACTATAGTCTATGATAGTTGCTCATAATTCAGAAATTACATAATCAGACATATGCACATATCAGCAATATAGAAGTCTAATTATTTGGCTCCCAGGTGAATTTTGCAAAGGTATCGGTGCTCTCAGCTACTGTTCTAAATTATATGCTCACCATATACCCCATGAGCCCTCTGGACTTGGGGGACCGTAATGCTTCAGTCCTAGCTTGTTAGTGCAAAGTTAGCATTTATTACACTTATCCCATTGCACCTCTGATGTTATAGCCAAAGGCCAAAGATGCCATTCTAAGTTTGAGTGCAGTTTCCCTAATTCTGAGAAATCTAAAATGGGCTGTGTTCTATTATTTTATATAAGAATTTCTATCTATCCCTGAAAAAAATAAGGAGATTTGCTTTGGAAATAAGGTGCCATAAAGTCAGAAGAATTCCCAAATAAATGCTCAGAATGTCAGTGACAAATAAACACTGATAATATGCAAAGTAGAAATGGGGACTGGACCCGTGATTTCATCAGTATAGGGAATTCCCAAATGGGAGAATTACTGCTCATGAAGCAAGTTGGCATGGGACCTTCTCTGCAACTCATTCCTGGAGAGTTGCCTGGGCAACTTAAGTGGTGCCAGGGGGCCACTGTGCTAAAGGCAGGATTTAAATTCAGGTCTCCCTAGCTCCAGGGTTGGTTCCAGGATAGGAAATGCTTCACCCTAATTTCAGTCCTGTTTGGTGCTAGAGGAAAAAACAGGTAAATGGACAAAGAATGGTTGATCTAACATCTTCCTGTTAGATAAAGAGAGATTTTTGCCTGCTCAAAAGTTCCTGAGACAACAACTAATGCTTTCAGCAGCACAATGACAAGGGTAGGTACTTGCTTGCTTTGAAAATCAAAATCCCCCCCAAAGAATATTGTAATGTCTAATTACCATCTGATTTTTTGCAGAGAAATTGGTAAGTTTCATTACAAGCTGCTGTCTTCCAGAATCCATCCAGATCCATATAAACACAAGCTGATTTCACTTGAGGCTCCCCAGGGGCCCAGTTTGTGTATCTCATTCTCCATTTATCAGTCCATGTGTATTCACCTTGAGTCTATAAGGAAAAACAAAGACTTACATTACTCTGTTTAACACCAAATTAACCAGCTAAAAAAAATTAAGTCAAAACTTTTTTCCCCTCAGATCTATACAGTTTAAGTCGGAGGGCTAACTAAACTCTCTAATTTTATAGAGAGGGAAACTGAGGCCCAAGGAAGTTAATGACTATTCCAAATTCACAAAATTAGTAAGCAGAATAGAATAAAGATCCCAGGTTTTCTGATTCCTATTCCAGCAGTGATTCATGATGCTTCAAGATTTATTTTAATTGTTTTATTCAGTTTATTCTTTTATAATTTACTAATTCATACAAAGTTCTTAACAACATAGCCTAATTAATGCCCTAAAAGTGACAAAATGTTTGAATTATTATTATTTTTTTCTGTTGAAAGGACATCTTCAGCAGGCAATGTTCATTAACAGGCTAATGTCCAACATAGGCAGAGCTGTTCCATTCTTGAAGAAATATTTTGCAGTGTTATAGCGTCTAAATCAATCAGTAATTTAGTTCTCATTGATTCCACATAAGTAATTATATAGTTAAATAGTCATCATGCTAATTTGGCTGAAAATAACGGTGTAGGATAATGCAAAATAATTTATATAAAATAAATGTACATTATATTTACACCCATGAAAGAATTATGACAATATTTATTAAGAAAGATACCATGCTTAAATGGCAAAAATTAATTCAAAAATGAAAGGCAAAAATTTTTAAATAACAAAAGATAAAATGTCTGTATAAAATTGATTCACAGTCAATATCATACTTCCTTTTAAGCAATAGTAGTGAGAGGTCTTAGTCATGACCTTGATTACCAGAGAAGCCTATAGTTCAACATGCTGCGGTAATCTGATAGGATCACTGCTCACCACTGACTCCCCAGACAGATAACAACAGCTCCTCCAGGGGCATTTGAGAGATGGACTCATTCAGGGAATATTCCATACTCATATAGAAGCACTCTAGCTCTAGAAACTTATAATAACTAACTGATAGAGTGCTCCTAGAAAATGCACCTACCACCCAGCCTTCACCTTCCCCCCACCCAAATCTTCTGCAGGCAGTCATAATTGCATTCAGTGCTCAAATGGATCTGTGATCTCAAGGATGGGAATATCCACTGCACAGATAAATTTCACTAATGTGAATGAATTGACATTAATGAAGAAACAATGACAAAAACAAACGTCTAAAAAACATCTTAGTTAGCAAATATTTCACTGAGGTTATTGATCAGAGACATGTGGCAGTCAAGAAAAAATACCGGCTTAGAATTTACTTGTTTATAAAATTGAGTGAAAAACAGTGTTTGAAGATTATGGGCCGTGTTACCTCATAAAAAGGGAAAGAGTGGACAGTAAAACCTGTTTGAAGAAAGGTCAGCAAGAGACCCGACCTTAAGCAAAATCTCCTTAGGGTATTTAAGACTGAAAATGGACAATAAACAATAAAATGTATGTGACAATAAACAAGAAAAATGTAATGGTGCTACTTGAAAAAAAAGGTAAATAATTAAAGCTAATTAGAATCAGGATATGATCTGAGAAGTTCTCAAACAGGATACAGTATAAGAAATTCTCAGGTAAGACTCTGGAGAAATATTGCAGGTTCTTAGACACATAGGAGGGAAGTCTTATATTTTCCTAAAATCTTACCAAGTTGCTGTTCAGGCCAATCCAGATAGGTGCATTGTGCTTCTGCATTTCCAGCCATACAAATGCATTAATATAGGGGTCTAGGATGCTGGCAATTTGGGAGGAGCTACCCTCACAGTAATCCGAGGCATCATTCCATTTCATTTTCATTGCCATGACTGAATAGCTACTGTCACCAAACTTGATGAAGTCCATAGATTCTGGTGTCACAGAATGAGGCAGAGCAGGGTCTGAAATTATTTTTTAAAAAGATATCATTTTAGTTATCTTGATGAATAAAATTGATTGAACTGAGGCCTCACAGGGTGCATGCCCCTATATTGGTATGGAATTATTAGAGCTAGTGATGCATCCTAACAGATACAAAACAGTACATATCCAGTGCACAGCAATGAAATGTGCAAGGTGTTCTATGACCATTTTCCTATAATAAATAGAGATATTTTGATCTTCATTACTGATCTTCAAAGGGGGTCATTTCCAAATTGGTTAAAAAAACAGCTATGTGTTAAAACCAGGTTCATCTGATAAAGAAATATATTTTTCCCAAATGACAAATAGAAAGACTTCTTGAAAATTGAAGAGTAGTCAGAGAACTAAGAATGAAATATGCGATGGAAGGGGAAAGATTAATCTCACTGGAAAGGAGGAATCTACTATCTAGTCATAATTTTGAACCTTCTCCCTTTCAATTTTCTTTCCCCATCTTAGTTGAGTTCCTGTGTTAGTAATTGGCATGATCCTTATCTTATATTCCTCCAAATCATCAGGGTATGTCATATGGGTAGTATATGTATATAGAATAAATTCTGGTCCTGGCCAGGAAGCATTTAGGGAAACCATGGTTCAATGAGAGAGTCCATTCTTAATGCCCATTGTCTTGTTGTTCATTGTCTTGGCACCCAGCCCCATATTAATAAATATTACCTGGTTCTCTAATCTGATTGTTGCAATGCCCTTTTCCTTGAATATGTGCATCTACCATTGCAATTGACAACAAGGGATTTTGGGAAACTGGTTCCTGGCTACGTCTGCCTCTTTGGCATACATGGAATACATCATATGTTTGATTGCTAAGTTGGAGCTCTATGGATTTATATCTGTGTCTTTATATCTATATAGTAGCTGTACTACCTATCTCCTACCCTGCTATAAACCATGGGGTCCCTTCCCTTTTGGGTCTTCTTTGTTACAGTCTTGTGTGCTTGGCACATGGCACTATATAAATAACTATTATTATTATTAATTGCTACCATTGTCTCTCACTGGCAACGTGGCAGAAATAGTGTCCCTTGGAGCAGTAGTGATTGACAGCAAGAGGAAGTCTTTCCATCAGGCAGTTTGATCACCACCAAGAGATAAGGATAAAGTGAAATGTAAATTGCCTAATTAGCAGACCTGTAAAACTGCATTATGCTTCAATTAGACTTAAATAATAGCCTCTAAGCAAATTGCAACAGTAATTATAAGTTACTGAATTCTAGTCTAATCAGTCTGTAATACATGCTATCATTCCTTTTTGCTCAACATTCCTTTTTCTGCATAGGGATAAATGGCCTATCCCATACCTGATTCATGTTTATACATTGGGTTCTCTGATCCTTTTTTTTTTAAAACCCCTAAGCTTTGAGCCCTGTTATTATAATTTCTCCAGAATTCTGGGGTTGGGAGGATTAGCCAAAGAACGTGAGAGTTTGGGCACCCATTGAGAAGTCAGGATTACCCTAGAGCTAAACCCAGGCAAAAAACAATGGTTAGATAATGGCAAAGTTATGGTGCAAGTAACCAGCATGGAGACAATTGAGTGGTTTTCCCTAAATACCACTTTCTCTTCTGATTTAGACTTCACTTTGTTTGCCTAACTTCTCTGAATTCTGGACCTCCTCATTTTTTAGATCAAACACATCTGCTTACTTCTTTCTAGCTTTTATGGCCTCTATCTCACAAAGCTTCTAGAGTGCCAGATTGCCAGCATAGAACCATAGATTCTCATTTTCATTGAAATGAACCTTAAAGATTAAATTCTCCTCTTTGAACAAGAATCCCTCCTATAACATACTTAGAAAGTAATCACTCTGCTTTTATTTGAAGCCCTCCAATGAGAAGGAGCCCACTATACTCCAAGGCCAATGATGGTATTTCTGGACTGCTCTCACCATTGGAAGTTTTCCCTTTGATTAGCTGAAATGTGCTTCTCCACAGCTACCAGCTGCTTATCCCCCTTCTGCCTAGCTGAAATGTATTTCTTGGCCTTCCTCTGGTCCACTCTGATTTATAACCAACCGAGACCTGCTTTGTAAGCCCAAGTTACAAAACAGGAATGTGAAAAATAGCAAGGATAGCAATTCAGGGTCAATTGATAACGAATGAAATCAGAGTGAATTAAAATCCCTGTTTTCCTTTTCTCTGCTGTTGCTGCCACCTTGTGTCAAAAGAATATTATGGAGAGAAGTGACTTGGACTATCTCCTTTTTGCTTGTTTTTTTTTTTTCTTTTTGCCGTTGTTTATAAATGCTAAGACCACAGGCAATATAGCATAGAGTTGTCCAAGGATTTCATATTTTGGGGAGCTCTATGGTTATCGTTGGAAAAGGAAATGACAAATCCCTTCATCAAAAAAACACAATAACAGAGTCACAAAGAATCAGACATGCTCAAATGACTAAACAAAAAAATGGTTATCGTAATACAGTTGGAAAATTGACAGACCATCCCCCCAAAAATGAGGGTAGGTAAAAATTACCATTGCTAATAATGGGAGGAACAGCCAGAGGAAAATTCCTATGGATGGCTATTATCTTAGCTAGTCTGCTCTATTTTGAAATTTGCAATTAGAGGCAAAATCTGAAGAGACATTACAGGTTACTAAGAGAGGTCCACCTAAGGGCAAACAACAGAGGTGGTACCATTTTGTGCTTTCAAGAATCTTGCACCTGGGGGCGGCTAGGTGGCACAGTGAGTAGAGTGCCGGCCCCAGAGTCAGAAGGACCTGAGTTCGGATCCTGCCTCAGACACTTAACACACACACACACACACACACACACACACACACAAACTAGCCTTGTGACCTTGGGCAAGTTACTTAACCCCAATAGCCCTCCAAAAAGCAAAAAAAGAAAAGAAAAAAGAATCTTGCACCTAATGTAGAGAAAGCTACAGAAAGGTGTCATCTGAACCATCCCATGAGAGAAAGAATAAGAAACACTGACATATTAATGAAATCATGTGAAAAAAATCTTTGTGTCCCTAATGCTAGCACTTGATATCAATGTCAGCATTTCCTGGTTTTGCAGAAAGTGCTCTGGAGGCATGTGACAGGTGGTAGAGCCTTCTCCTATGTACCCCCCATCCTAAGGGCTGTTCCAAAGTGATAGCCAATTCTTTGGTTATATTCTCTAGTCATGTTCTTATAGGTAGCTTTGTTAAAAAGAATTCTCTCTAGACAAGTATCTAGAAAGATACTTATGCATCTAAATGGCAGAGAACTAAGGCCTGTCAACATAGACATGCCTAGAGTGTGGGTCAGGTATATTGTCACATGTTGGGCACACCTGGCCCACACTGAGGAATACCTATGATTGCCAAGTACTTAATGGATCAAGTTCCTATGATAGTAGGCATGGGAGCACCGACATAAAGAGTAACATCATGTCCATTATGTCAAAACTCCATTGGGCTCCAAAAATATTCATAGTGTTCTGTTTTCAGATTTTCATTAGATTTCATTAGAGTAGGGAAGGATGAAGAGATTCTATCTGGGCAGATAAACAATTGCTTTATAACTTATAGTCTCAAAGAGATGTCTAGGGCATTGGGGGGTTAGGCAAATTGCCCAAGGGGACAAAGTATGGGTCAGCTGTGGGACCTGAATTCAGCTCTTCCTAAATCTAACACTTTATTCACTATGCTACTTTGTCTCTGCAACTTGAGAAAAAATGATGAAGTGAGCTAGCCCACCCCTTCTTTACTTCAAAGGGGCAATTGGGTGATGCCATAGTACACAAAGCACTGGGCTTGGAATCAGGAAAACTCATATTCTGAGTTCAACTCTGGCCTCAGACAGTTACTACCTGTTTGACCCTGGGCAAGTCACTTAACCCTGTTTGCCTCAGTTTCCTCATTTGTAAAGTGAGCTGAGAAAAGAAATGGCAAACTACTACAGTATCTTTGTCAAGAAAACCCCAAAAAGGGTCATGAAGAGTCGGACAAGACTGAAAATGACTTAAGAACAATGAAAGGTAATAGAAATAGGGAAAATGAACAACTAATTCCCCAGAACCATAAAAATCCTCTAACGAGAAAGCATCAAATAGAAGCAATTAAAAATGGAAAAGTCACTAACTTCAAGTTGAGTGAGCATAAAGCTTCTTGGTGACAAAGATCTGAAAACATCATTCAATTAATTCCATAAGGAGTTATAACTTATTGCCAATTTCTGTTTACAGAAAATTAATTCTGCTGGTGAGGCTTTTCAAAATGTGTTTCTTTAAATGTTTATGATGAGTGCTCATTTCCCTCTTGGTTGCAGATGATGAACTATGCAGAGAAAAGTATATGGCGTCAAGAGGAAAATCAGAAATGCAAAGGAGACTATGGTTTAACTCACCAGAATCAGTCTGGCATATGTAACCTTTTTCATTTTCACAGATTTCATCAACCCATTTCCCTGCCTCCAGCGATGTACCTCCAACAATAACCACACAGTCAACCTAAATATGGGCAGGTGGGAGATGGAGGAAAAAGGAGATAAACACCCATCACAGATGATTCAAGGGAAAGGAAGAAAAGGGGAGGGAGGGGAGAGGAAGGGAGGGAAGGGCAGGGGAAAGAAGGCGAGGGGAAGGGAGAGGAGAGGAGGGATGGGGAGGGGAGGGAAGAGAGCCAAGGCAGAACAAGGCAAAACAACCTGCAATGAACACTTACATCCTCATAGGAAAGGAGACTTCTTCGGCCAGCAGGAAAACCTTTTGCCCAATTTGTATACTGAACTCCTCGGCCATCTGTCCAAAGGAACTTGTTTTCTGAATTGATGTCATTCATTCCAATCCAGCTGTCATGGTTAGAAGCCCTCAGCTGAGTGGTGAGGAATGCTGAAAGTTTCATGTGATGATTTTAGTCATTGACACATTATGAAAAATAATGCCAAATAATACCAAAATGCTTAGATTGTATTGTTATCTGCAAGGATCATTTGAAAATCTTTATGCTATCCCAAAAATAAACTAGTAGAGTATTTCCACTATCCAAGCAATACACTCAAGCCTTTTAAGGGAACTTTCTCAAAATATACTTTTTGGGTATTGTTAGTAAGGTCCTCAGGGTGGTTACAATAGACAAGGAAATTGGGAACAGGAGGATTTGGCAACGGTACAGTCCCAATAAGGGGCTCCTGAAACCCAGAGTTGTTATATCATGAAGAAACCCCTGGAATCAAACACTGGAAACTATTAGAATCAGATGACTGAAGAGGGGTAATACCAGGAAGACACCACAAGGGGACCTGAGGATTTAGGGTTCAAAGAACTCAGAGAGACAAAGCTTAATTCCCCTGAATTCAATGCACAAACATTTATCACGTGCCTACTATCTTCGGAGAGTTGAGGATTACAATGATAAAAAATAAACCCTGTACTCAAGTGTACATTCCACTGAGGGGATATGGGCATGTACATAATTAAGTACACAGTCACACAAAATAATTTCAAGAGCTAGAGGATGCTAGTAATTGGGGGGGGGGGATTGGGACAAGGGGGAAAATCTAGAAATTCAAGCATCTGTGTGTTCTGTTGATTCAAGGAGAAGCAATGAAATACACTAAGAAAATAAAGGGGCAGAAGGAGACTTGGACCCCGATGCACATGACGGCTCTGGCCGACGGTGGGCAAGTTATTTAACCTCAGTTTCCTCATTTGTAAAATGAGGATAACAATATTTTTACTATCTACGCTAGAATTGTGGAGAAATTCCTTTGTAAACCTTAAAACAGTCCATAAAGATGAGTCATGATTATTATTACATCTTTATTTCATGGGATGGTCTGCTATGACCAACGAGGGAGAGGACAAGAGAGGCGCATGATAGTCAGGCATGGTTGGACCCCTACAGGGAAACACTGAACTGAGATCACAGATTTTCATGGATAGTGACTATTCTTATGCTGATTCTTCTTTCCAATGAAAGAAGAATATTTGTCTTTGAGTCATAGGCAGAAATAAATGCTAGTGCAAGCAGATATTGACTTATTTTTCATTATATTTTTTAGTCAACAAAAATCCATCTCCCCTCCCATTAAGAAATTCAGAAAGGGTATGGTAATCTTTAAGTTATTTATTCCCCTTTCCCTGGGGAACATTATTTACATTGTTCTTGAGTGTATTTATCAATTTGGTTTTTTTTAAATTGTTGGTCTTGGATTTATTCCTTAAGTAAGAATATAATCTGTTCCAGCAATAGGAATAAAACCTGAAATCACCTGCTAACATTTCAGCCTTAAATCTCTTCTACCAATGCCTCTAAACAAGTATTTAAAAAACTTTTTCCTGTCTAGTTAGTACATATTATTTAATCTTGAAAGAGCTTCCTTGTGAAAATCTCTATTACCTTGATTCAAATTTTGTTCACCTCAGAAACATTGATTTCTAGCCAAGATAAGAAATCAATTATTCTACTTATCTATTGGATTGTTGAGGAGGTCAATGTTAGAATTACTGGACCATGAATGGGTTGGAGAGGCCAAAAACTGACATCATTGCAGCAGGCTCATTGATCCAAGGCTTCTATTTCACCAGCCTCTCTCCCCTGCCTCCTCCAAGTGATAAGATAAATTATCTTAAAATTCCATTTTCTGCTTATATTTCTGTTTCCTAAAAATCAGCTTCCTGAAGCTGTTTCTTCCCTCCCCCCTTGTTTAGATTCCCCAGTGCAAGATCAACCTAGGAAGAATTTCATTTTGTTGGACCCCCTTCACCATAGGGTAACTAACCTCAATGAACAAACTCAACTGTGTCATTACCTTTCTAGTCCTTGAGAGGTTTTTATCTAAATTTTGTGTGGAATGTGTGAGGGAGAAAGGCCTGAGTCGTTCAGTTCACAGTAGTTGTCCTGACTACCCCTGCATATTTCCAATAATATTTTGAGGAAGTTTGTCATGCTCCCAAGAACAAGGAATCTTGGGTCTTGAGCAATGCATAGGTATTTGGATTGTTGGTTCAAGGCCTGTAGGTAACTGAATTCACTATGGAAGGGGTTGGCACCCATTATTATATATCCCAGCAATTAACCTCATAGGTTTGTAGTTGGAGTGTGCCATACTGCTAAATGCCATGAGGTCGCCTGCTAGCCTTTCTGAGGGATGCCTTCCCTACCCCAGGCCAACTAGTAATTGGTAATTGGACTGCCCTCTATGCTATATCCCACCCCAAATGAATTTGCTCCAAGTAAAAGAAAATTCCTTGGAACTTTTTTTTTTTTTTGCTTTTCCCACATTAGCAAATTCAACTGCATTACTTGTTATAAAACAGGCAAATAAGCAAAAATTTCTAAAACAGTGTAGGTTTTACATAGAAGCTACCCTGTTATAAGTAAAACCTAGTCTACCAAGACAATGCACATTGGATATTTCAAAGTGAATGTCTCATAGGCCTCTCAAATTCAGCATCCCATGATGTAAACTAAAAAAAAAAATAAACTACAAAATTTCAACATCCCCAAAGTAGAACTCACTATTCCCCCAAAACTAGCCCTGAATTTCACTATTTGCATTATGGACCCCATCATCCTTCTAGTCTGCTAGGTTCACAACTTCCATGTTATCTCTGACTCCTCTACATAGTCATTCAATTGCTAGATGTTTTCATTTCTACCTGCACATTTCTCTACTTACATGGCTGCCATGCTACTTTGGCCCTTCTTGTCTATCACCTGCATTACCACAATGGCCTCCTGTTTGTCCTCTTTATCTTGAGCCTCTTCTTTCTCCAATTTATCCTCCTCATAGTAGCTGAATAAATTTTCCTAAAGCTTAGGTCTGATCATCTCATTCGCCTACTCAATAAACTCTAGTGGTTCCATATTGCCACTAGAACCAAACATAAATTGCTCTATTTAGCCTTTGAAGTACTTTGGTCTTTGTTCACTTTCTTTTATATTATTTTCTTATACATTAATTCCCTCCTCAAAGTGACCTTTTTGCTGTTCTACACACATGACATTCATCTCCCATCTTCATGCCTTTGCAATGGCTGTGACCCATGCCTGAAATGCACTCCTTCCTCTTATAAATCCTTTGTTTCTTCCCTTCCAAACTCAGTTTAAGTATCACCTTTGACATGAAGACTTTTGTAATTTCCTAGGATCCTATCTCCCAAAATTTTTGTTTATTTTCTATATATGTACTTATTTATATTTTTTCTCTCTCTACACAAAACATAAGCTCCTTGCAGGAAGAAATTGTTTGGTTTTTCCTTTGTACCCCCAGTACCTAATACAATGTCTGGCATCAAGCTGATGCTTAATAAAGATTTGTTAATTAATTGGTTAATTGATAGAGGCTGAACATTTCCAAAATACCTACAAATATGTTCTAGATGGTCTATTAATAAATAATTAATAAATTGGTTATTTTGACTAGTTTATTTACTATTTCTCCTCTCCGATATTTGTAGCTTTAAAGTAGGAACTCTGTGACCTGCTCCTAGGTCAGCAATTAATAATAGGATATAAATCACAATAGGATTGATTTATCATAGAATCTTGGACAATCTCCTGTCCCCAGATATAATCAACAAGTATCAATTTATGATGATACCAATGCTTCTGTGAATTATGTGCTGGCAAATACTCTGAGGTACCTGGAGAAAGATTTTGTCAATATTGGACTAGATCCTGTCAGATAAGCTTATTACATTATAAATTATTACTTTACTAGAGACCCTAGTAGCCTAAAAAATAATTTCCTCATAACAAGATGGAACTCATTAATCAATAGGAGCTGGTTTATTATTATCTAATATTTATCACCTGTAACATGCTAGACAAGTACCTCAGTTGTTTAGAAAGAATTACTATCATTAATTATTGAGTGTCATCAGCCTTTGTACTGTACCTTGTTCTTTCCCACTGTGTATGGAAGCCAGATTTCCTCCAAAACTCTGACAATCTTTACGTGCATTTTGCCAATTTTTCCTCTCTTCTCCTTTAAATCCAAAGAATCTGTAGCACTGAAATGGGAGAAAACAATATCTATTCATGTTAGCTAATGGTAAAAAAAAATAATCTAATCATAGGAATGTGACAAAAGGTACATTTTCTCGTAACTGAATTGAATTATAAAAATTAGAGTTAGATCTATTAAAGAGGCAGTAGTACTCTTGAAATAATTCTAGTTTGAGGATAAGGCCCGTATTCGAATCCTGTCACTGTTATTTACTAGGTGTGTGATTTAGATCATTTAACTTCACTGGGACTTAGTTTCCACATTTGTAAAATAAGATGCCCTTTTAGGTTTATTTCACTCCTAAAGCTAAAGCTATAAACTTATAAAACTTCATGGCTGTGTTCTTTCTTAGGACAAATAAGGCATATAGCCTTTTTTTTTTTAAGCAATTGGGGTTAAGTAACTTGCTCAAGGTTACACAGCCAGTTATTATTTCTGGGTATGGTGCTGAGTATCTGAGCCTGGATTTGATCCAGGTCATCCCGACACTGGAGCCAGTGCTCTTACTCACTGAGCCACCTGGCTGCCCCAGGCATATAGTCTTGAAATATCTCCTTCCTTCTTTCCTTCTTCCCTTCCTTTCTTTCCTTCTGTCCTTTCTCTTTTCTTTCTCTCTTTCTTTCTTTCTTCCTCTCTCCTTCCCTCCCTCTTTCCTTTCCTTCCTTCTTTCCTTCCTTCCTTCTTTCTTTCCTTCTTTCCCTCCTTCTTTCCTTCCCTTCTTCCTCCTTTTTCCTCTCCTCTTCTTTCCTTAAGACTTCATAACTTTCCTCATCTCACCAAACTAGAAGAACAAAGACTGACTACTCAAAGGCCCAATTCCACTGTTGATCACTCCAAGAGCTTTGGTCTTCTCCATTTCTAACCTAATTTTCCCCTCCTTAAGGCAACCTTGTGCCCTTCTGCTTCGGGTGGGACTCACCCTATTAATATCAAACTTACTGCATACATTCAAGTCATGTAACCCATCGTACCTTGGAGCTCCTGAGCTCAGGAGATCCAATGACCTCAGCCTCCATGGAGGATGAGATCAGAGGCCTGTACACCACACCTGGTGATCTCTCACTTGCCACTGAGAATTTTTAATAGGCAGTTCCATTCAAACCCCACGAGAAGCTTTCTATATCCATTACTTTTGCAAATATTCTCTTTGTTCTACTCAAGTCTCATTGAGCCTATCCACACTGATTGATAAAGAGCCTGCTGGTAATAGCTATAATACCTTGTTTTGGAAAAACTTCCACCCCCCCCGACATCCTCCAGGAAGCGGAGCTGGTGTGGGAGAGACAGTGGCATTGATGCTACTGTTATGTCGCTGGCAGATAAAGTTATTCGGAAAACCACAGTTAATGTCATTCCAAAGCCCTGTCAAGAAAATCATTTAAAAGGTGAATTCGCTATATTAGACAAACATTTATAATGAAGAAAAACACACTATTTTATACTTTTAAGTGCTTTTTTGGTCCCATAAGAATATTTAAAAGTAGAAGACTACTAATAAAATTCAATTTTACATAAGTCCCTAGGAAAAATGTATTCAAGGCACTTCTCTTTCCCTTCTCTGAAATACCTGTGGTATTAATTTAATAAACGTATGTTTTAATTTCTACCAGGTACCTACCCAGCATTATGTTAGGTGCTAGTGACATGAAGACAAAAACAATCTATGGGGGGTAGGGATGAGGTGGGACACAATATGCAAATGGAGAAATCAAGAGAAAGTATGTTCTAAAAAATCGGGAGTCTATGATTCAAGGGATCAGGAATGACCTGGTGGTTCTAGGAAGTGGCACTTAAGCTGATCCTTGAGAGAAGCAAGGAATTCAAAGAGGCAAAGTTGAAAAGAGAGTAGATGGCAAGCCTGGGGGACAGTGGGCATGAAGGGGTCAGGAGCTGAAACATCAAGGATAAGGAATGGGATATAGGTCACATGATGGGGAGTCATGAGAAATCCATCTGGAAATACAGGTTGGAGTCATGTAGTGGAGGGTTTTAAATGCTCCAAAAGGGAATTTGTATTTCATTTTAGAGGCTCTGAAGTTTCTTGAACATGGAAGGGATATAGATCTATTCTTTAGGAGTATCAGTTTGACAGTTGTGGGGATGATTGTTTTTCTTCTTACATGATCAAAATAGACTATATAGTGTTCAGAGTTAGTCAGACTTGAGGGATAGGGGAAAATTAAGAAAAAAGAAAGAAAAAGGGCAGAGGAAGTTATGGAAGCTAATAGTAATTCTAGAACTTTATTATATTATATAATATATAATTATGCAATATGTTATTATAATATTTTATCATATTATATTATCAAGAACCTATTATATTATACATTATATATATGTATATCTATATATAATAAATTTGGTAATGTTATAATTTAGCTCACCAGAAGAAGAATATAAGACCACACAGTTTTCATCATCATTGGCAAAATTGGGTTCACCTGGAGCCCAAGACACGTAGTTCACTTTAGTACCATCCATCCATCTGCCAAAGTAAACATACCAGGAGATAATTAGAAACCTGTTTCCATCACAAACATAGTTGTGAGGGACTAGTTTATTTTAATATCACAGAAACTCTATAGTAGAAAGATTGAAAGATGATTTTCATTTTGTTTTTTTTGGAGGGCAATTGGGGTTAAGTGACTTGCCCAAGGTCACATGGCTAGTTTTTGTGTTAAGTGTCTGGGGCCAGATTTGAACTCAGGTCCTCCTGACTCCAGGTCCGGTCTCTATTCACTGCACCACCTAGCTGCCCCTGAAAGATGATTTTTTAAAAACCCTGTGATACCTATGAAAATTATCAAAACTCATTAGATGACAAAATTTCATTTATTCTATAAGATGTGCTTTGATCTCATCCACATTTACTGTTTGCCAGCATCTTTCACCTTAGCCAACCATGTTGTCTTGCTGACAGGTGTGAGAATTTTGTATCATTCAGTACGATGACATTCAATTCCATTCATTTATTTTCATAAACTTTTATCAAGTTACTGTTATGTGTAAGACACTATGCTAGACATTGGGGAACCAGAGATGAAAACAAAAAATTGCTACTATCATTAAGATGCTTATTGTTGTTCAGTCATGTCTGACACTTTATGACCTTGTTTGGGGTTTTCTTGGCAAAGATACTAGAATTGTTTGCCTTTTCCTTCTCCAACTCATTTTACAGATAAGAAAATCAAGGCAAACAGGGCTAAGTGACTTGCCCAGGGTCACACAGCTAAGTAAGTGTCTGAGGCCAGATTTGAACTCAGGAAGATGAGTCTTCCTGATTCCAATTCCATTGCTCTACCCACTGTACTTAGCTTCCCCCTTAAGAAGTTTATATTCTACTGAAACAAGGAGGGAAGGATGTGATAGTGGAGGGAAACTCCAGCCTTCTACAGATACAGATGGAAAACAGCAAAAACAAAAACAAAACCTAAAATCCTGCCCACGGACACATTTTCCCACAAAATCAAAACTAACCAGGAGTCAGAATATATCATGGGTTGATCTACATAAATTTATTCTGATCTCTTCTCAGCCTGACTAAGGCTAATAATATTCATAGCTTGTAAAAAGGAACATCAGTCATTTATTATTTGAAAAGCAATTTGCATTATGGCAAAGATCTGTGGGAATATTAGGACAGAATATAGTATGTAGCATATATTGTCATATTATCAGGTTATAGAATATTTTTTGTTTAATTGTTTTTCTTTGTCCCAAGGAGGAGTTCAGACTAGAAGGGTGGTGTGAAATGACAGAGATGTAAAGATGCAGGGCATCAATAAAATGTATTTTGATATACTTTATTTTGCCCCCAATTGCATGTTAAGACAGGTAAGCAATCAGATATAGGCTAGACATATTTTTAAAAGAGAAAAGTAATAAGCATTAAGGAAGACTAATATCATTTGTGGTAAAAAAAAAAAAAAGAAAAATCACTACATTCAATCTATCTATAGGTAGTAATTCATCAAACATTTATTAATTGTAAATTTTGTACATCAGTCAAAAAACTGATTTATTATTTTGATTTATTTATTTTATTATTAATAAAAATATTAAGTACCTACTATGTGCCAGACACTGTACTAAGTCACTGTGTTTAATGCTTGGGATATAAAGACTAAAATAAAATAATTTCTCCTGTTGAGAGCTTACATTCTACTAGAGGTAATAAGACACACACACACACATAGGATTAATGGAAGTTAATTTTAGGAAGGAAAAAGCAATAGTGAGTAAGGGTATCAGAAAAGGCTTTGTATAAGAATTGGTACTTGATCTGAGCCTTGAAAGATGATAAGGATTTTGAGAGGCGGGATGAAGAAGGAGCGGTTCCAAGGCATGGACGGAGACAGGAGATAGAGTGTTGAGGAGAGAGTGTTGAGTAGGCAGGGTTGGTGGGAAAAGGGTATTTGTGAAAAGATATATGGAAGGCTTCTTCTGGAGGTCCTAAATGGCAGACTAGTGAGTTTTAATTTTATATTAAGGGTCACTAAAGGTTTTTGAGCAGGAAGGAGAAGGGTATGGTCTTAGTTGTGCCTTAGAAAGATTATCTTGACGTTTAAATGAAGGACAGGTTAGAAAAGGGGGAGATTGAAAGCAGGGAGATGACTCAGAAGGTTCCTAAAATGGTCCAGGGGAGAAGGGATGGGAGATCAAACTGAAGGGTTAGCCATATGAGTGAGGAGAAGAGGTATTCCAAAGATGTTAAGACAGTATCAACAGGGTTTGGAAGCTGACTAAATTTGGGAGAAAGAATCCAAGATGATGCCAGTGCCTCAAAGCTTGGTGAATAAGAGGATGGTGATGTCATCAATAAGAACAGAGAAGTATGGAAGAAGAATGGGTTTGGGAGGAAAGATGATGAGTGAAATTCTGGACATGTTGCACATAACATGAAAATAAGATTGCTAGATGAAGATATCTGGCAAGCAAATGTTGACACAGGAACAAAGTGAATGAAAAAGTTAGGGCTAGAAAAAAGAGATTTTTGGTCATGCATGTAGAGGTGATAATTAAACCCATGGGAGCAGATTAAATCACCAAGAAAGATAATATAGAGAAAGAAGGTCCAGGACAGAGCATTGGAGTATGCTCACATTTGAAGAAATAAGAGATGAAGGATAGGTCACCAAAGGAGAAGATATAAAAAGACAGATAACAAAGAAGAGATAAAAGATAGCTCAACCTGATTTCAAGTCCAGTTTCAGACAATTACTAACTGTGTGATAATAGGCAATTCATTTCACCTGTTTGCCTCAGTTTCCTCAACTGTAAAAATGGCAATAGTAATAGCACCTAGCTCTCAGTTTTGCAAGGATCAAAGGAGAACATATTTGTAAAGTGCTTAGTACAGTGCCTGGCATGTATTAGACACAACAAACATTTATTTCCTTTCTTCTTTCTATGGTACCTAATGGAAAACATCTCAGATAAGCCTCTTAAAGATGGGAATTTCATTTGTGGAGATTTAACTTCACAATTACGTTGCTCCAGCAGTTAGTAGGAAAACATGGGAGACGTTTTGTTTCATTTGCCCAGGATAATACAAATAAAGATGATATGAGATTTCCAATAAATTCGCTATATCTGCTACAGTGCATCCTTCAGAGATAGGCACTGCTGTCTTAGAACAAAGAAGGAAACAGAGTACTACAGAAAGAAACAATATTCTCCATGACTTAGGGAAGATTTGTCAAGCTGGAGGAAAAAAAAAGTTTGTTGTTGTTTGTTATGGGAAGGCAGCTGGGTGGCACAGTGGATTGAGCATTGGGCCTGGAGTACGGAAGACTCATTTTCCTGAGTTCAAATCCAGCCTCAGACACTTACTAGCTATGAGACCCTTGGCAAATTACTTAACCCTGCTTGCCTCAGTTTCCTCATCTGTAAAATTAACTGGAGAAGAAAATAGCAAACCACTGCAGTGTCTTTGCCAAGGGAACTCCAAAATGGAGTCACAAAGAGTTGGACACAACTGGAAAAACGTAAAGAATTTACTGCTACAATCTTCCCTACTTATAAAATTCGACTTATCAAGCTGGAGGAAAAAAATTTTTAAATTCTAATTTCATTAGTTTAAAGGCATGTTACATATTAAGTTTTACCAAATTGTTTTAAACAGCTGATTTAGTCTAACTTTGGTGAGAGCAACCGATGTTGCCCATTGGATCTAATCAAAGGAACCATCATGTTAGAACAGAGACAACATTGAACCCAAAATTAGAAAGATCTAAATTTGAATCCTGGATCCGTCACTGACTAGCTGTCTGCCCTGGGCAAATCACATAACCCTTCTCAGCCTCCAGCTCCTCTTCTCAAAAAGGGATAATAATACTTGCCTTGCTTGCTTCACAGGGTCACTGCAAACACCATGCAAGAGAATTATACAAAAGTGCTTTGTGACCATAAGTCACCATGTAACTGCAACTATCATTAAGATTAGCTTCACTAGGGGTGGGTAGGTGGTGAAGTGAATAGAGCTGGAGTCAGGAGGACCTGAGTTCAAATCTGGCCTCAGACACTTAACACTCACTAGCTGTTTGATGTTGAGCAAATCACTTAACCCCAATTGCCCTGCCTTGCCCCCTGCAAAACCAAAAAAAAAAAAAAAATATATATATATATATATATATATTAGCTTCACTTACGAAAACTTCTTATCCAGGCTGATGAGTAAGCCAATGAAATATGTGGCCTCTGAGTCAAGCGTGGAAATCTAAAATATGGAAATGAGTATTTGGTTTAATTTAATTATGTAAGAATCAAGTAAGTTCAGCCAACATTTCTGTTCTCTTTGATTAATCAGATATCACATTTGAACACTTTAGGATAGTTTTCTGCCTATTTTGAGATTTGGTCAGAAAAAGGTTAGATAATATTTATTTATATCTTTATATAAATCTTTGTGTAAATAACGCTTTATTTATAAGTGGAAGAAAAAACACTACATAACACTTTAAATGCATTTTCAACCAAAGCAAATAAACCCATTATAAACATCCTATATGACATACTTTCTGTCATCTCTGATGCACATATCAACAAAACATCTTTGCTACCATTTTAACGAAGACATTCTCCCATCATTAAACAGTGGGACTCAAATTCTCCTTCCACCATTTTATACCAGAAATCTTCTCTTGAATTCTAGTCTCCATAGATATGAAGGAGGTAAAAAGTCAAATTAGAGGCATCCAAATATAAGATGTTAGACTTTACTCCTCAGTCTTCTTAGAGAGGAAATAATTTTCTTCTTGCAATTCTGCTATTGCTTTACTTTCACAAAAGCATCAATTTTCGTGTTATACTTTTGGGGGCTCTTTGCAAAGAAGCTGCATAAATATTAAGCATTCCATGATGATTTTTGTAGAGGAAAGAAAGTGACCAAGTGTTTTTAGTGAAGAACTCTGTTCCCACCTAGAGTAAAAACCAAAGACTCTTACCCTGAGAGAGGGAGGGACAGGGAAGAAGGTGAGTATGTGTGGAGGATGAGGAAAGGGGTTAGAGTCAGAGTGCAGAGGACACAGTGTGAAGAGGGGCATCATGGAGACGAGACCCTGGGAATGGGGCCAGATAAGGAACCAGAACTGTTATATGACAAAGGTCTAGAGAGGTCAGAGAGGATCTGGAATAAGCAGACAATGAGGAGAAAGCATGCCCCACTAGGAAGTGTACCCCCTGGCCCAGATGCAGAGCTGCAGTATGGCTCTGCACTGGTAACCATTATCCAACAACCTGCAACTGGACATGGAGGTGAAATGGCAATGGAGCCTCATGTAAGTAGCAACACTCTACCATCACATAAAGTTCTGAAGGGTTAGTACAGAGCCAGCACAGAACACGTTAATGGGCTCTGAGTGGGCATGCATTTATACAGGCAAATATGAACCCTGCTTCTGGGACCTGTGCACAGTCATCCCCATGCCAACAATACCCAACAGGTCTCTTTCAGCACCACCAATCTTGCCCCACCCAACTTCCTTCTCTTGCTCTCTCGGAAAGTGGCAAGTATGGACCCATGCTTAGAGGTTGGCATATTACTTGAAGGTATGAAACTGGCTGCTATGCCTTCTGAATGAAATCAAGGTCTTATCTTTGCTCAGCCTGTTATTTCCCTCTTTCTCAAATTGATAAATGTTTTTCTTACATATCTCCACAGAAACTTTCTTTCACTTTCACCCTCTATGGTAACCATGTCTCCAAAATTCCTCTTGCAGAATGCCCGTGCATTTTCCATTGTGGTTTTCTCTTTGCTGAAATAGTACTGGTAGTCTTTAAAGACTACCCATCCATCTTCAGTGACTGGGGGGTCTGAAAGATAAAGGAACAAATGTCAGGGATGGGACCCATAAAACCTCAGGGAGCAGCCACTGGGCTCAAAGGTCACAAAGAGAGAGTAGCAACACAACTCAACTGGAAATAACTGCATATCTACACCAAGACCCCAAAGTAAGAATGTAGGCATATAGGGGAGGATGAGGGAGGCATTTGGTTAAATGGACAGGATCATTCAGCACCAAGAATCCACTTCTTTCAAGTGTCCAGAAACTTTTCTGCCCCCCTGTTCTCCATAACACAAAGAACCTAATGCTAGCATATTAGGGCCCTATTGGTTGGGATCCTATTGAGATGCCTTATCCTGCTAAGCTGAGTCAAGGCATGTTCATGCTGAATCAAGGCAAAAGGAAGAGGGCCTGAGAGTTTACCTCCGTGCTTTCTTTTTTTAATTGAATAGCAAAACAGAAGAAAAAAAAACATAACGGAACTGAATAGTTGAACAATAAGCAAACACATACTGCTTTCAGGGGAAGGTGTTGGCTCTGGTTTCACTTCATCTCCTAGAAGACAAAGAAAATTAAAACAGAAGATCAATTTAAGCTTCATAGGCTAGAGCAACATTGATGAATAATTAAACATTTTTCTTTTCCTCTCTCTTCTTTTTTGTATACCTTTATGAGTTAAACAGATCACTCAGCAGTCCACAAAGAGGTGAAGACAACACTTGCAATAAATAAATTGAGCTCTGATAATTGAGAATTGTTTGTGAAATTATCTATAATTTTTTTCCAATACCCAGTATTCTGAAAAGTAGGGGTGGTTTATTTGTTTATGAAACATCAGATGTAATTCCTTGCAGTATATTATTTTCCCAAACATTTACAATAAATGAAATTTTAAAAAATGGACAAGCATCTAGATTTGTCCTGCCTGAAATATTTACTAACCGTATTAGTCTGGACAATTCACTTAAACTTGATGAGCCTCAATTTCCTCATCTGTAAAATAGGGATAATAATAGTACCCACCTCTCTTATCTTCATTCTGCCACTTCTTTCTTATCTAATGAAAGAATGATTTTCCCCTTCCATACTGTATCCTTCTTGTTATTCCTACTTAAATCTTTTCAAAGGAAGATTTTGTCTCCAAACTGTGGAGGGGACGAGAGCATACGTCCCATATAGAGGTAGTGTCATCCTACCTTTTTTGATATGGCAAATCCAGTTGCGAAGAAGTTCACAGTTAATGTCATTCCAGCGCATGCTGGGATCAGCCTTCAACTCGCCACAAAATTCAATGTTGCCATAATTATTTGGTTCACCATAGGACCAGTTTTCATATGCCACCTAGATTGAATACACCAACTATAGTTAGTTATAGTTTGCATATGATCCATATGCTTTAGAGACAGAATGGCACAGGCAATCAAAAGCTAGCCTCAGAGCCTGGCAGACTTGAGTTCAAATCCTGCCTTTGAGAAATACTGACCAAATACTCCTGAGAAAGTCAAGAACCACTCAGGCTCTAAACAACTTTCCAAAACTTTAAGTTTCAGAGAAGGTGCTGATCTGCATTAGGAGAAGGAGTTTATTCCCCAAGGAATTTTCTATATTTTCTATACTGTAGGTCCAGTGCCTATATGCTTTGTCCAACTAGTAAAGGGAAGATTCAAGTTTAAATTACTTTCTTGTCTATTCTTTCTCAGAATGGCCTTGGTTCACAGGAGAACATTGTACATAGTAATAGCAATATTATGCACTGATCAACTGTGAATGATTTAGCTATTCTCAGCAACACAATAAGACAATTCTGAAGGACATGATGAAAAATGCTATCCTCCTCCAGAGAAAGAACTGATGGAGTTTGAATGCAGATCAAAGCATACTATCTTTTCACTTTATTTTTTATGTGTCTGGTTTTTTTTTTTGGTCTGTTTCTTCTTTCACAACGTGACTAATATGGAAATATGTTTTGCATGGCTGCATTAGGTATAATCTGTAACAAATTACTTACTGTCTAAGGGAGCAAAGTAGAAAGGGAGGGAGAGAATTAGGAATCCAAAATTTAAAAAAAAGAATGTTAAAATTGTTTTTACATGCAATTGGGGAAAAAAATATTGTTAAAAAAAAAGGATGTATTTGGTTCAGAAGCAAGTCTCAAATTAGTAGGAAGAAAAAGTTTCTGGATGTTTTGTCCTGTCCCAAAACTTTTCAATTTCATCAGGTATGCTGATACTGATTCTAGGACTTTCCCTACCTCCTTTCAGTAAAATCAGCTGAATTTTAATCCTATAAAAGAGGATTAAAAAAAAAAAACATAACCAGACTTGCAGTACCAAACTACTCTGTATTTTTATGACCTTGAGTTCCAAGAAAACAATTTTCTTTAAGTCTCTTAAAGACAGCTAGATGGAACAGTAGGTAGAGTGTGGATATGAAATCAAGAAAATTTGCTTTTGAATTCTGTCTTATGGATCTGCAAACACAATTGATATATTTGTTAGTTTGCTGAATTGCTTTTTCACCTTTGTGCTTTTTGTTACAAGTAATACCTTGCTGGGGAGGAGAAGGAGGAGAGATAGATTTGTAAATGAAGCTGTTGTAAAAACAAAAGGTACCTATAAAATTAATAAAAAGAAAATAAATACAAAAGAAAAAAGTCATGGGAAGGATGAGTCAAAGAAGTTAAAAAATTGCAGAAAACCATTTCATCTCACAATCATCGATTCCTTGACAATGCCAAAGCTCCCTCTACTTTTTTTCACACACCCAACCATACTCGGAAAACTTGCTACAGTTATCTGGGAAGACAGTACTAACTGGGTGCCTAAGAAGTTAAATCCTAAGTAGTGAAGAAAGTAGTAGAGTCCAAACAGTCATGAAAACCACACATCCCCAAGCTAGTACAAACTAAATGATCAGCATCACAAATAAATAACAAAATCCCTCTTGCATCAGAATAACTAAGGGAATTACTCACTGGGGAACCGTCAGACCAGGTAAATCCCTCATCAGTATTTGCAATTGTCAACCCCAGCCAAAAGACATCATGGTAATTCGAAGTACCTCTAAAAAAAGATATTAAAGACAAAAACAATACATAATACTATATGAAATCAATCTGGCAATCTACAAGAACCAAAAGTTGAAAGTTGTGTCTAAAAATAAAACTGACTAACATTTAAGATAAATTGACACAACAGCAATGCCTGAGCATCGGCCTTCATAAATTACAGTTGTGTTAGTATACAGAGACATACTCAAAACAGCAGAAAGTTTATGAGAAATTATTCCAAAGAACCTAAAGATACTCAGAGTTTATAGGCTGCAATACAATTCACAATTTATTTAAGCACATATCTAAAAAGAATCTATCATTTAAATCTGTCCTTGGGTGCATATATGGGAGGGAGAAGATATAACTGTGGGACATTGGCTCGGGACTGTTATAGAGAATTCTAACTTATATAGGTATTTCTTTTTTTTTTTAATTTCTTTTTAAAGCAATTGGGGTTAAGTAACTTGCTCAAGGTTACACGGCCAGTTATTATTTCTGGGTGTGGAGCTGAGCATCCGAGCCTGGATTTGATCCAGGTCATCCCGACACTGGAGCCGGTGCTCTTACTCGCTGAGCCACCTGGCCACCCCTAAGCAATTGGGGTTAAGTAACTTGCTCAAGGTTACACGGCCAGGTGTTTCTGGGTGGGTGCTAAGTGTCTGAGCCCGGGATTCGATCTCCAGGTGTTCTCAACACTGGAGCCGGTGCTCTTACTCACTGTGCTACCTGGCCGCCCCTATGTAGGTATTTCTTTAGTATCAGTATGATCCAATAACTTCAGAAGAAATCCAAGACTATTATTGATGCAACTATCAATAACCAATTAAAAGAAAAAGAACTGTGTAGAGAAATAGCACCTACATGTTCTGCCATAGCGTGATTTGATCTTCTTTACCGGTGATGCTGGCAAGATCCCCACCTATTGCTCTACAAAAGTCACGAGCGTCAAACCATGTTTTCTTATTGTATTTGCTTTTGTCAAAAACCTAGAAGTAAAATACATTTCAAAAAAAATTTTTGCAATACACTTCATTAAATTAAGAAACCGAATTTCTTTCATTGGATGAGATTTCATTTGACATGGGACAGCAAAGAAGTATGACGAAGTAAACTAAGGCCACGTTGTAGGTTTTAGTTTGACTGCCCACAACTATTGGTACTGCAGATAGACTTCTAAAAGATGCCCATAGTGCAAGCCTGAGAAACACTTTCCAATGTGCAGTGTAGGAGAAGTTGTTTGGGTTTTCCACCATCTGTGGATATAGGTGCAGATTTTACACAGTCTCTATATGGGCCAGTATAATATATACATATATGTATATACAGGCAAATACACATGCATATGCATCTATTTACACATACATGTGTATATAGCATGAATATATAGGTATCCATCTATATAATATGTTTATATGTATCCATATGTATATAATATGTTTACTTCATCAGAAAGTATATTTTGCCTTGCAAACACGGAATATTTAAATCCCAACCATAAAATCTGTTCAATACAATTCTGATAACACAAGGAACAGAGTCAAAGTCATCCCTCTATATTATAGAAAATAATTAGTTATTTATAGGTTGTGATTTGAGGGGAATTAATGGGCCTTTTCCAAAAGTATCTCCCCTAGTAAATCATCATTATTATCATAGCTAGCAATGAGTTTAGCTACCAATGAGTTAGACAACAAAAATTGGAACATTGTCTCTGGAGACCTTCCTTAAAATTCCACTAGTATGGATTATTTTATCATTTAGCTGGTTGACATGTTGGACCTTTTGAGCCAGGCAGAGAGGGTAGGAGAAAATACATTAGCACAAGAAAAATGGGAAATTCTCATATAGGAAAAGGTTGGGCAAGTTAAGGAGTATGGCAAGAAGATTTCAGAGAGAAAGAAAAGAAAAGAGGTGATGAAGCACAGGACTATGAAAGGAATTCACAGGATATTTTTCATTCTTAAATATTCTAAATTATTTTTCGGCTTAATGATTAATATTTACCTTGAAACACAAGTTTGTTTTACTACTGGAAATCCATCCATCTGAACATTTTGGAGCAGGGGTGGTTGTGGGTACTGGTGGAGGAGTTGCTCCCTCTGCCCAGTGTTTGCAGACAAATTTTGCTTTCTCTTCACATTTCAGGACATCCCATAATCCACCTGCAATCCCGGTTTTCATAGCAACACACCCTGTCTTTCGTCCTAGACACAACATAGAGGGAGGTTATCACAACTCTTCTATGAGTTCTATCAGGATTGAAATTATTTCATATACATGGGTATATGTAAACAATATAAAGTAAACATTAAATAATATAGACCATGAAAAAGGTCTCAATTGAGTGTAAAACACAAACTCTAAGTGCTACAGTCATCCCAAGGATATCCTGTGGGCTGAAGCATCCAGGCAAGGAATCATGGAGGAGGTGGAAGTAGAATTGGTTCTTCAGGGAGGGACAGGATTTAGAAACCATTGGAAAGTCACTCCAAGCAAAGGAGAAAACACGAAGCAGGCGCAGAGCTAGAAATAAAAATGGCACATCTGAGGAATAATGAGAAGACTAAACAAAGATGTATTGGGGGAAATGATGGAGAAAAAAGCTTAGACCCCTATACTAATATATCTATTTAAGTAATAATCAATTCAGCAACAAGTTTCTTTATATAACTGGGAAAAAATCACAATGACATTTACATGTAAACATAAGTGGATCAAAGTATTAAAATATATTTCAAAGTTCATCTTAGAGTCCCAAATAATACACACAATAGTAAAACACCAATTTTCTAATGTAAATGGAGGTAAATTAATATTTTAATTTAGCATATTAACAAGCAGTTATGTTTCTTTCCTTATATTTTAGGCCAGACTCCAAGGACACTACTTTGTCTCAATTTTTAAAAATTTACATTCTGTTTTTCATTTAAAAATTATTCTGATCAAAACCTTTTGATCTAGTAAATTGGAGGAAAAAAGAACCATTTTGATCCCCCCAAAATCATAGCTACTCTATTTCTAATAGGAAAGAATTGGAAATCCTTAAATGTCCAACAATTTAAAGATTAATATTTTGGAATTCTGGAATATATTCAAATAGATTATGTTGTATAGTAATTTATTATTTTGTTATTGTATGGAATATATGTGTCTAGACCACTTATTTCATCAGTATGGGTATTCTCACTATGGAAGCTCCCTTCATCGATTCTGATCTCATTTTATCTATAACTTTCACACAGAAAATTGACTGGAACACTGAGAGTAGGTAACATGCCTATGGTCACACAACAGAGATCAGGCATGCTGACTCTCAGGTTGGTACTCCAACTAACACGTCATGCTATCTCTCGTGTTTGACTATATAATTGCTTTTTCAAACCCTATACGATGAAAACCAATGGAGCTGAAAGAAAAACATTTGGGAAAACGTTGAAACAAATAAGACAGATAAAAAATTTGGTATCTGGAACACATAAGAAATCATTTAAAAGTCTCACTTTCATTTTCAATCTACAATAGATAAACTGTAAAAGGACAGAAAGAAAGTTTTCAAAAGAGAGAAATAAAATTGTTAACAATCCTGAGAAAATTCTCAGCTCAATCATAATCAAAGAGATGAAAATCAGAACAACTTTGAAGTACCACCTCACACATCAAATGGCAAAAATAAAATAAATATTATATACTATATATTATTTTATTATATATTATATTATTATATAGCATAATTAAATAAAATAGCATCACCAAAACTCAATGCTGGCTAAGTTGTGGAGGAACAGGGACATTCATCTACTGCTGGTGGAGTAGTAATCTGACAATTCAATGTAAAAGTTGCAAAAATGATCACACTATTTTACCCAATTGTTTCATCATACCTTTTTTGAACTGAAAACAACCTAAATGTCTAACAAGAAGAGAGCAGTTGAATAAATGACACGTTAATGTAATGACATATTAATAATGTTACTAACATTGACAACATACGAATGATAAAAAGAAAGCAGGGAAGATCTATATGAAATAATGCGGAGTTTAAAAAAAGCAGAAGCAGAATCAAAAAACTGAATATGCATTTATGAATCCATAAAGAGGAAGGTGGAATGCAAATGAATGGACAAGGAATCCTATAGCCACAGACATGAAATATTAACTTGTTGGTATTTAAAGTCCTTCATAATCTGGATCCTTCTTATTTTTTCATTCCACTTACATGTCATTTACACCATGGTCTCTACAATTCAATCATAATGGTCTGCTGACTTCTTCACACACTATTCTCCACCTCCTCTCTTTGCCTTTACACTGGTGGTCCCCCATGCTTGAAATACATTTCCACCGTCTATCCACCTCCCCAAAATCCTCATTTCTTTTAACACATAGCTCAAGCCATATTGCCACATTGATACAGAAATGAATCAACGTGTTCTCCAGAATGTGTTTCATTCAGTCTTTTACCAGGAGCAGTATAGCAGAAAGGATGCTGCTATCTACCCTAGGGTAAGACATTTAAGCTCTATAACCCCCATTTAACTCATCTGTAAAATAAGGGATTTAAAGTAGATGAATTTAAAGGTTTGTTACAGCTCTAAATCTGGAATCCAAATCACAGCATAAAAGGTACCAATAGTCCTCTTCTTCTCAGTATCATCCCTCTCTCCTCCTTCCAATACTGTGCACATTTCTCTCTCACCCCCCCCCCAAAAGATTACATTGAAATATCTTGAAGTTCTTAGTTGACTTTTGAAGTTTTTGAGCTTAAAAAACTATCTTTGGGAAGCTGCTGGAAACATGCATTTGCCACAAAATGTAAAAAAAAAAAAGTGTTTTGCAAATGCCAAACTATCTGCCAACCTGGCAAATAAAATCCTTTTTAATTGTTTGAGTGCTGAAAATGATACAAAAAAGGAGATATATAACAAAATGACCAATATCATTACTGAAAAATAGAATGTTCATATTTTGTCCTGGACTATATTTATTGAGACAACACAGACTAGAAGGACTTGAATGTGAACTAGGGCATTCAAATCAATACAATTACCAGGCATGAATGAATTCCAGTGGGTAAACTGGACATCTTCAGAGATGGTCCACTTAAACACCCCTTTGTTTTCTACATCTGAAAGTCCAATCCAAAAGTATTTTTCAGGCCTCAGTCCAACAAGACTGGTCAAAAAGGCTTGTTCATATCTAAGAGAGAATAGAAAACATACAATTATATTATGGGAATGTCTCATAAATTATTGTTAAGAAACAAGTTAGAAAAGATGTATCAATTATGTTTTTGTACAATTTGGTTACTGCCTAGTAATAACAATAAGAATAATAACAATTAGCATTTATATAGCACTTTAAAGTTGACAAAGCTCTTTATAAATGTCTCATTTTATCCTCACAAGACTCCTAGGAAGTAGGTGCTTTACAGATGAGGAAACTGAGGCAGACAGTGGTTAAATTTCCCCAGAGTCATATAACTGATAAGTATCTGATGTAGGGTTTGAACTCAGGTTTTCCTGACCCCAGATCTAATATTGTATCCACTGTACCATCCAGATACTACATAATGTTCTGTATATGGATTTTTATATATACAATATGTCCTTTAAGGGAATCTGTAAATCGGGGGGGGGGGGAGATATTATAGATGGAATTCACTGACTAAATATTCATTGACCCAATATGCTGAGTTCAACATATGGAAACATGAAAACTTATAAAAAACACAAAAAGCTACTTTTAAGCAGAATTTTATAAACATAGGGTGAACAACAGCAAAATGTTAAAAGTCCTATGGGACCATACCATCTTAGCTGCATTTAAATCTGTAAGACAAAGGTACCAAATATTAAGTGATGCAGAAACTTTGAAAAGTAATCTCCAGGAAGAATCAGGGATGAAAAGCTATGAAAATGCTAATAGAAGTAGAGTAGAAGTTAAGAAGATTCTTCTTCCTGAGTTCAAATCCAGCCTCAGATACTCACTAACTGTGTAACCCTGGGCAAAGTCACTTAACCTGCTTGGCTCAGTTTCCTCATCTGTCAAATGAGCTGGAGAAGGAAATGGCAAACTGCTCTAGTATCTCTGCCAAGAAAACCCCAGATGGGGTCACAGAGAGTAGGAAATAACTGAAGAACAATAACAAAATCTTTTGGGGAATGAATGCAGAAGGATGATGGAGAAAATCTGTCTGACCTTTAATTTCCTTGTGTGTACAAGGTGGACGTGTGTTACAGGGTTGTTTTGAGGGAAGCACTTCTTAGATCTGAAAGTACTATATGAATTTGAGTTACAACCACGATCACCCAACTCAGTCACTCCTTGGGTTCTGAATTGACAAAGCATTCTTTTTTCTTGCAGAGATACATTGATGAATCCAAGGTCACGATGTAAGTTAGCAATGGAGCTGATCTATCTACAAAGTTATATTGCTGAGTTAGTATATACAAAATTATATTTTGACAGAGCAGGACCAAGGATTGAAAGCTCTCTCAGCTCTGACACATACTGGCTGCGTGTCCTTTGGCAAATCACTGACCCTGCCTATGCCCTATGCAGATCTCTAAGATTAGAAATTGTAATTGTAAATTACAGATGAACCACACTGGTAGTAGGAGTTACCTTGTCGAGAATTTTTCTTCTTATTATTATTATTGTGTATATTGCATTTAAGGTTTGTAAGAAGCCTGACAGATATTTTATTGTTGTAAGCCCTCCTCATTTTACAGATGAATAAACTGAGATACAGAGGTTAAGTGACTTGGCCAGGATCACATAGTTAATGTTCTGTGACTGGATTTGCACTTATGTCTTCCTATTTCAATTCTAGCCCTCTGTGCAGCCTAACTACCAATGAAATCAAAGGCCTGTTTAAAACTAAACAAAACAAAAAAATGCCCAGTATTGTTTTATATTACCGAGTTGAAGAATGGAGTTAGATTTAGATAATTTATAACTCACTCTTTAGGCGTTTTTTTTTTTTAAATTAGGAAATATATAGAACACTTTAGAGCCTAAAGCTTTCCACTACCCATTCCTTCCATCACAAATTTAACAAAAAAATAAAAACCATTATGTACCTGTCTTCCACGGTAGTTAGGTAAGCCTTCTGGTTTATGCAGGTCTGGTTTGCTACCGCAAATGTTGAAAGTGTTTGCCCAATCAAATAACAGTAAAGGCCGTGTCTTTTCCATCCCTGTTAATATAATCATACAATGGTATAAAATATTCATAGACTTTCAAATTCTTTTATTAGGTATGTTTTTAAAGGAAAAGACATATGTAAATGGGGGAGAAATTTCTAAAAACTTTCAAAGAACATGAACAATGTGAGATGGAACTGAAAATATACACAGGGGTGTATTAGAACCAGTTTGAACCTGTTAGCAAGAGCTGATTGTTAAAAATTCAGTGCAATCATTTATATCTTGGCAATCAGCAAACACTATAAATTAGAACTTGATTTATTATTTTACTGATTGTCTAAACTTAAAGTGATAAATATTAACAATGCAGATTTAACTTAAAATTTATATCCTCAATAAATTCTACCAGAGATCTAAGACATCAAAACCTAAACAATGTTTTGATGGCTTAGAATATATGTGTGTATATGTTTATATATGCATGTATACACATGTATGTGTGTGTATCTGGATCAGACAGCCAAATGGACTGAGTTGAGCCCTGAATTAAACAGGAGAAGGAGAGCAAATTAGATGGACTTTGAGAAATTGTAAAGCTCTGTTAATAATACCAAGTTTCCTACGGAAACAAAGGTGCCACTTTTTGATAACATTTTACAGTGTTGCATCATGGGATAGATGTGGAACACAATCATCTCCAAAGAATCATTTTCTCCCCCACCTCAGTTAAATCATATACTTTTTGAAGGATGGGACTTTCCATCTTATAAATGAAGAAAACTGAGGCTGTGATATTAAGTAACGTCTGTGGTCAGTCAGTCAGAAAGTGACTGAGAGGGGATGTGAGTGAGCTCATGCCTTCCTAGCTCCAAGTTCAGCACTACACACAGGAGCAATTACCTCCCCCATTCAGTCTACACTCCAACTACTCACCTGACTTCCCTTTTGAATCCTAAGGGTAGAATAATTTCATGATACCATCATCCATGATCCCCCCCAAAATGAAAAGTAGCCCTTGCTCCTTAATCAAATAAGACAATATTTATAAAGCAAAGTGCTTGGCATAATTAGGTGCTTATTAAATGTTCATTCTTTTCCCTTTAATCACATTAGACTTGATTGGGCACTCTGCCCTCCTTTTATTATCTCGCTGCTCCCACCATCCAAACTGCCGTCCTCATTTTCATTGACTCTGTTCCTCTTCAAATTCCCTTCCAGACACATCTTCTGACTGTGTAGCAACCTTGGAGGGCCGCTGGGAAAGACAGTCGTATCTGAGTGCTATAGACTTTGCTGTGGATCATGAGCCACTTGGATGGATCATGAAAACCAATGAAGCATAGAATCCTGGCTCCTGCTAACACATTGACACGTACCTTCTGGCAGCCTTGTTCTACTTCCACTACAGGGGGTTTGGAGAGAGGTTTCGACTTGCAGATGTAACCAAAATGATTCTCACAGGCGTGATCAGCCCAGTACCCATCCTGTGGAAAACAAAGAAAAGAAACACTGATCAGACCGTTCCATCTTTTTGCAACTGTGCCTCTGCGAGGGAAAAGCAAGATCTAAAGTAGGTTCCTTGAGAGTCAAGAATTCTTCTTTCTAGTGCCTGGCATGGTGGTTGGCACAAAGCATGCAACAGATGTGTTAATTCCTCCATTTAGAGGTAGGGTCCAGGATGGTCAATCTTCAATCACCTGACTGAGCCTTGGACTTTCCAAACTTCAATATGACATGTGCCTTCACACACATTCCCACTTTTCAGCTCCCTTTTCTGTTTCTTTCCTAACTAGAATATAAACCCCTTAAGAACATTGTTTGCCAGAGGAAGATAGATGGCCACTGTGGATAGAGACAGCTGGACCTAGAATCAGGAAGACTTGAATTCAAATCTGGCCTCAGACACTTACTAGCTGTGTGACCCTAGGAAAGTCACAAACTACTCTGCCTCAGTTTCCTCAACTGTAAAATAAGGGTGATAATAGCACCTACCTTGCAAGTGAGCTAATCTTTATAAAGGACTTGCACTTAATAAATATTTGTTGCTTTTCCCTACCTTGTCTTTTGACTGATTTCAAGTATATACTCAACAAGACCACTAGAGGTCATTCTGGGACCATTCTTCTCACAATACCATTTGCGGCATGAGAACCTTCCAAGTAAAGGAACTAGGGAACTAGGCACAATGACCTTCCAGGCTTCGTGGTGTTCCCACCCAACAGCTGGTGCTTTAGTGCTGTCCCTGGATGCCCCCAAAACATCTCATTGTATCACCTTCCCTCCCCTAACTATACCCTGACATGCTATTCTTCCTGATCAGAGCATCAGTTAATTTCTTTTTTTTTTTAAGCAATCGGGGTTAAGTAACTTGCTCCAGATTACACAGCCAGTTATTTCTGGGTGTGGTGCTGAGTATCTGAGCCCAGATTTGATCCCCAGGTCATCCCAACACTGGAGCCAGTGCTCTTACTCACTGAGCCACTTGGTCGCCCCTAAGCAATTGGGGTTAAATAACTTGCTCAGGTGTTTCTATGTGGGTGATCAGTTAATTTCTTAATGGGGAAAGGAAAGGAATAAGCATTTATATAGTGCCAACTGTATGCCAGCATTGTGCTAAGTGCTTTACAAATATCTCATTTGACCCTCATAAGAACCTGCTATTATCCCCATTTTACAGTTCAGGAAAACCAAGGCAGACTGATGGTAAGAGATACCCAGATCACATAGCCAGAAAACATCTGAAGACAAATTTGAACTCAGATTTTCCTGACTCCAGGCCCAGCACTCTATCCAGAGGCCATTAGTTTAGTGCTGTGAACGTGCAGTTCATGAATACGGCCCCAAATCTGTGGTCTCTGTTCATTCGTTTTATTATCCATTAAGCAAATATTCACAGTAAGTCTGCAAGTGTAGAAAGTCTAGCAGCTGACAAGACACCTGCCTAAAGAAGAGACAGAAACAGAGATAGAGAGACAGATTCAGAGAGGGACAGAGACATAGAGACAGAGAGTCAGAGAGACAGAGAATATAATTGCCTTCTATATAGCCTCAAATCGAACCATAATTGCAAGAATGTCCCTGCTGCAATGGAGTGAAAAAATATATAAACAACAAAATAAAAATAAAGGGAAGGGAGTCAGGGAGTAGAAAAGGAGAAATTTCTAGAAAACTAGAGAACATCTCTTAAAGAAAATTCTTTATGTCTTTCTATTCAATTATTCATGGTGCAGTGCCCACCATACTACATTTGAAGTGGGATGATAGGTTCAAATCTCATTTCTGCCTCTCACTACCAGAGTGCTTTGGGGTCTCTGTAAGTTTCACTTTCTTCATCTATAAAATGAGGATGTTAGACTAGATGAGGTATCTTCTAGATCTCAGATACCTTCCAGACCTAATTCTATAATCCTAGATGTGATCTCTTGAACCCCCTGGGCATTTTGTACAAGATCCACCAAGGAAGACAAATTTACCAAAGGAAGGAACATGTTTCAAACATTGCTTGGCAGGTCAACATTGGAGACAGAGACTCTACACATGTCTCAGTTTCACATTTGACCACCCTAGGCTCACTGGCAACCACAGCTGAAGCATCTTTAACTTTAAGGGGTTCTATTATCCATGTTATCATTGCCTGTATCCTGTACCTGAAAGTTACTAGAATCACAGCACCTCATGGAAATCACCACATACAGACTGGGAAAATCAAAGGGACATTTTTATTTGCTTTAAATGTTCAGAGGCGGGCGGCCAGGTGGCACAGAGAGTAAGAGCACTGGCTCCAGTGTCGGGATGACCTGGGGATCGAATCCGGGCTCAGACACTTAGCACCCACCCAGAAACACCTAGCCGTGTAACCTTGAGCAAGTTCCTTAACCCTGATTGCTTTTTAAAAAATGTTCAGAGGATTTGTTTAAAGGGAATAATGAATATATACCTTGTGCTCAACATTTTTTAATAGAAATCAAAATTTTTAGACATACTTAAGTCAACCAAATAATAGGAAAAAATTCTAAAATGAAGAAAAAATACTTTTTGTCTTGCTTTTTTTTGGAGGGCAATTGGGGTTAAGTGACCTGCCCAAGGTCACATGGCTAGTTTTTTGTGTTAGGTGTCTGAGGCCAGATTTGAACTCAGGTACTCCTGACTCCAGGGCTGGTACTCTATTCACTGTGCCACCTAGCCACCCCAGAAAAAATACTTTCAATTGTGAAAATGGACTAGCTGCATCAGACAATAAGAAGACCTGATTCAGATCCCATCTCTAAGCTTTACTAGCTACATTCCTAACTGAGCTTTCTTCAGCACGACACAGAAATCTCTTTTACCCTTGAAGTTCCTTCTGTCACTGGACTTTACACACTACAAGTACTCATCACCCTCTTGGCCTCTCCCTCTGATTGACTGATCCCTCCCAGAACCTTTATGTTAAAGAGGACACCAGGCCAGTCATGTCTTCCTTTTCCTCCAGGCTGCCCTCTTGACTCTCAGGACTTTCTCTCCCATAATCCTCTACAAACACACAGACATTTCCCACCATCTGTTTATCAAATTCCTTTTATGAGTTATCTTTTCCCTATAGAATATAAGATCCTTGAGAATAGAGACTGATATTCTTTCTTCTTTAATTTTATGCCCAACACACAGCACAGGGCACTTAAGTGTAAGTACTTAAGCAAAAGCTTAGTGATTTAACTAATGACCCCTGATAGGTCACTTTAACCTGAGCCTTGATTCTTCATCAGTAAAATAAAGAAAATAATTCCTGTAGTATTTGTGTCTTAGGGTTGATACATGATTCAAATAACAAACTTTATATAAAATACTTTATAAATCTTAAAATTAAAGTGCCATATAAAGTGTCAGATGTTATTATTATTTATAAAGTCCAGAAAAAAATTAAGTAGTTACATTTCAATAAGACTTAAGAAAATGCAGGGCTAAACAGCACTCCTACGTAGTAGGCACCAAAAATCTTTGTCTGGTATTAGGTTGTCTTAAAATCAGACAGAGACTTCTGGGACATCTAAATGTGTAGCATGAGCATCATAATCCTAGTAGGAAGAGCCCCTTTTAGAGATGAGGAAACAAAGGTTCAGGGAGCTGAAGTGATTCCCTCCAAATTATACAACAAAGTATAAGAAGCGGATCACAGGCTCATAGGTTTATCAGTTTATAGCTGGAAGAGATGCCAGAAGTGGAGCCCAATCGCTACACTTTACAATCATCCTAGGGCCACAGAGAGGCTAGGTGACTTGTCCAAGGTAGTTAGTAATAGAATTAGGATGTGAACCACGTGTGTGCTGGAGCCAGCTCATACCAGCTCCCAGAGTACATTGCTAAAATTAAAGCATGAGCATCTGCTCCTCAGAAACTAGCAAATATTACAAATCAGGGCTTGGTTTGTTTATTTGTTTTATTATCTAGACTTAAGAAAGTGATGGAGAAAGTGTTTATACAGATTAGAATTAAAATTGTGTTGTTGGTACTTTTTTCCCCTGGAGATCTGGTTGTTCGATTTTTTGCCCTAGAGACTTGGTCTTTAAACATTTACCAGCACACTCCTGGTGAGAGTCAGGTCTTGTAACGCTGGATCCAGCATTCCTTCCACAGTACCACACTGCCTTCTGCCCAGGTTCATACTGGTCATTTGTAGCAGGTGAAGACCTAGGATTCTTAGCAAGCTGAAAGCTTCCAACCTACGAGTATGAGCACCTTAAAGTGCTATATTTGGAGCGGCGAGGTGGCACAGTGAATAGAGCACCAGCCCTGGAGTCAGGAGGACCTGAGTTCAAATCCAGCCTCAGACATTTAACACTTACTAGCTGTGTGATCTTGGTCAAGTCACTTAACCCCAATTGCCCTCCAAAAAAAAAGTGCTAAATGTGTTTTTTTTTTACTATCTACTATTAGATTTTTTAAAAATGATAATCATATGATTATTTTAATTCAGTCAGGTACTCTTTAACATATGCACACCATGATTTGTTAAGTGGAAGACACTCCAAGTAAGCTCACAAAATATGTGGCATATTCTTGGGGAATTGATCATACCATGAAAGGTTGTATCTATTACATGGAGAACTAGCTAGAATGAGAACCAGATTCTCCTTGTGTGCAATCTCCTCACAGACAGGATCTAGTCAGAGATGGCCAACATGACTGGCCATTTCTGGTTAATTTTTTATGTAAATCCACTCATTTCTGTTAGCGCCCTTTTGTAAACTGCTGTACATTCCTCTTTAGGAGCTAACTGGAGGAGGCTGACATTTGGATCTGGGTGAATCTGACTTATGTCCACCTACCCTAAATAACCATGCACAAGGGGCTGAGCAGAAAAAGGAGAGAACATTGTACATGGCTTGGTTTGAGGCAAGCTTTGGTTACTGCAAGACACCTATTAATAAGCATCCTCTTACTTTTCCCTTCATCACGACGCAGTCTTCCTGCCTGTTGTTGGCATGACTTGGCTCTCCAGGAAGCCATTTAGTGAAGGTTACAGGGGTCGCATCACTCCATTCGAAATACATTTGAATCCTGAGATCATTCAACCCAATCCACAGTGTATCTGAGTCCACTAAATAAAAAGAAAAAAAAATACACAGAGACACATTATCATACAAGTTTGGGGGGGGGGGGTTGGGAATTGCTTCCTAGATGGTAAGAAGGGCACTAGGCAATTGTGACTTTCTGCTTTATCACCATCAGGCTTACCCTTTTATGGGCCCTATTGATGTCATCATATAGGATCAACTTGAGCATAGATTCTGTAGAGAGGTCTCAAACCTCCTCTACATTCAATGTTGTCAGTCTATCCACATTGAATTACAAAAGTGAAACTTAGCAGTCAGGTTTAGTCAAGCAATTATAGATCCTATTTTCTATGGATAGCAATAACTAAACAAACATATACTTGGTAAATAAATTGAATTGTCAACCCTTCATCTTACAAAGTTATTTTTGGTATAAATGATTGATTGAAACCTTTCTATTCATGAAACATTGTGCCCAGTTCCCCACCCTCATGACTGCAAGTTATACCCTACTTATACAGATATATGACAAACCATTTCTAAATCGTCTGATTTGTGTTTTGAAAAACACTAAAAAATTCACCAATTCCAGAGTTAGAAGGATCCTCAGGGTTGATCTAGTTCATCCTATACCTAAAAGAGGCTCTCTTTAAGAAAGTATCCCACAAATGGTCATCCAACCTTTGCTTGGAGACCAAGTGAAGGTCTCATATTCTGGTTTGTGTGTGTATATACACATGCATATATACACATACATGTATATGTATACACACTATGATATGATATATGATGGTATATTATATTCCCATTATCTCTCAAGAAATCCCATTCCATTTTTGGATAGCTACAATTGCTCATAAGCTTTTCCTTACATCAGGCCCAAATTTGCTCCCTTGCAACTTCTATTGCTACTAGTTCTCACCCTCTGGAACCAGGCAGAAGAACACTCCCTCTTCCATGAAATAGCCCTGCAGATACATGAAGAGTTCTATCTCCAACTCCTTCTGCCTCCCCCCCTGCCATGTCTTCTCTTCCTTGGGCTACATATTTCCATTTCCTTCAACTGATCCTAATATGGCAGGAACTTGAGGTCATTCGCCATCTTGGTTGCCCTCTTCTAGACAACTTGTCAATATCTTTTCCGTGTGATAGACCGATGTACTTTCTAAAATGGATGCTCTTAATACAACCCACATGCCAGATGTCGTTTTGTCATTGTAGAGTACAGAAGGACTATCGTTTCCTCAGTCATGGACACTCAATCCAGTATGAGTCCACTAGATTTTTTTGGTTACCATATCCTAACTCTACCTGTATGCCCCTTTGGGAGATGGAAGATACAAAGGCCTAGCATGCTGTGGTCCATGGGGTCATGAAGAGTCAGACACAACTAAACAACTGAACAACAACAATCCCTATTTTACTCATACTATCATCAGATCTTTTTCACATAAACATCTCCCTGTTCTATTTGTGAGATGGATTTCACACATGGAAGAATTTATACTTATCCCTAAGGAGTATTAGATTTGACCCAATATCTGGCTTATCAAAATCTTTCAGAATTCTAAATTCATCCCCCAATTCATTAAATATCCCTCCCAGCTTTGACTCATGTGCATATTTGGGAAGTGAGCCAACCATGCCTTATTCTAAGTCCTTGATCAAAATGATTAACAGCTCAGGACTAAGCACAGATTCCCTGAGACATACCACTAGAGACTACCTGGCAAGAAGACATTGAACCATTAATGACAACCCTTTGGGTCTGGACATTCAACTTGTTTCAAATCCACCTAACTGCAATATTACTTTGGCCACATCCCCTTGCTTTTCCCCCATAATAGTGGCATTTATGACATGGAGTAGTAGCACTAATGTCTTCAAATAAAGAGTTTAAGTTATCCCAAAAAATCTATTATTTCAGTGATAGTGCTATATTCAAGGCACTTTAATTTTTGTGATAAAATTGACTGATATATGAGACATATAAGTTGAAGAGGTAGGTTATACCTTGACTATTGTCATTGAACTGTTAGTCAACGAAATCGATAGAAGTCTGATTGCTGATTTCCTGTCTGCAAGTAGTCTTGGAGGGTATCTGGTGGAAAGTTTTTGGGTTTTGTTTTTAGATCACAAGAATAATACATTATTTTAGGAAAATGAAATAGCTTCCCTTGAATTAACAAAAGATGAAGCTGTGAATTCGTCCAAACAGTTTGGAAAGCAATATGGAATTATGTTAAGGATATTATTAAACATCCACACCCTTTGATCCAGACCTCCCACTGCTAAGTATATACCCTAAGGAGGTTCAAGTCAGAAAGGTCTAACACACACTAAAATATTTATAGTAGTGCTTTTTTTGTAGTAGCAAAGGACTAGAAACAAAGAAGCATCTCACTGTTGGAGGACAAGTTAAACAAGCTGTAATATATGAATGTAATGAAATATTTCTGCACCTTGAAAAATGACAAATATAAAGTATAGAGTGAATCTTGGAATGATATATATGAAGTAATACAAAGGGTAGAAACAAATCTAGAATGTGTGTACAATACATATATGCACATATATGTATGTGTGTATGTATGCATGTATGTATATGTGTGTATATATGTGTGTATATACATATGTATAATATATATGGAAGGCAAAAGGAATTAGGAAACAAAGGTGTGTAGAAACAACATATGTCAATTTTTAAAAGCAGCAAAAATGAATGACTCAAAGTTTAAGCACATCTCATGCAGTCCTGCATGAGATGAAAGAAATCACAGCCATTTTTCTTTGGATTTCTTTAGGTGTATTTTTAGAGTTTGTCTGTAATGTTTGTAGGGATCTGGGTCCCTCCAGGTCCTAAGATAACATCATCTAACTCTGCCTTCAGTTCAGGCATTTCCCAAAAGGAAAGTAACAGTAGACCCTGAAAAGTATGTTAATTTTCTAGAGATTCCATCATGAGCTATGCATATGTCAAAGTAGCCATGTGTGGGTTTAATTTGATCATTTTCATCTTGGAAATAAAATCACTTGCCAGAAGATTGCAAAGATATTGTCAGGGAGAGTGAGGAAAAGTTGGTTAGATCCTGAAAATGTTCAAAGACTTCTCCATTTCAGTGTTTCCTTCAGTGGTTTTAGCCCTTCCGCTAAATGCCGATGAACTTTATTTTTGGAGAAGTCCATTGTTGGCCCAAGGCCAATAGCAGCAGGTGTTTCCAGTGTTCTGAAACATGAATGACAGAATTTCATTTGGAAGAGGGGTGCACAGTTCTTTCCTTAGCTGCTCTGGAAAGGATTGTAAACCAGCAGACTCCGAGCCCACTGCTAAGCATTTTGGGTGCCAGATTTTTCCAGTAGATGCTGCCACTGACAGTTCAGTTGTGCAGGGGATAGAACCCTAGATTTGGAGTCAGGTAGACCTAAGTTCAAATCCTCCTTCAGTTACTTACTAACTGGGTGATACTGGGAAAATTATTTATCTTAGCCTCGAGTTCTTCATTTGTTAAATTAAAATTTAGGGATGAGGTAAAAAATGAAATAATGCACAAAGTGTTTTAAATATCTTACAATGCTTTAGAAGGCTACCTATTATTGTGATTGATCTTAAGCCATAGTCCCTCAGCAGTAATGGGGGAACTGAGGACTTTGTTGTAAAATGTCCTCATGAAAGTGTCCATTCCTCTACCACTGATACTTACCTTTTCTAATTTTATTAAAAGTAGACAATGAATATCTATAGAGTGATTAGAGCATCATTATCATTAATATCACTATATTTCCCTCTCTATGTAATTTAAATATATATTCAATGGTTAATATAAAAATGATTACATCAACAATCTAAAAAATTCTAAAAGACATTTGTTTTTAACTGTTGTAACTATTTCTTTCAGATATCTCTTCAAACTCCAGTCACTTTAGATAAATGCCCATCAATAAAGTAAAAAAGTATGGAGTATCTTCTAGAGAAAATTAGTTAATTCTTAAGAAGAATTTTAAAATAACTAATAGTTGCATCCTCTGTCTCTCTGTTACCCCCTTTTATGACTCTCTCCAACTATCTCAGCTTTAACTGCCATCTCCTTAACTTCTGGTTACTTTTTCTAATCTCCTAACTTGTTCCATAGTTATGCATCAGGAAGGGGCTGGCCTCTGCCATGATCATGACTCATTTCCTCTTCTTCTTGATGGAAACAGATGACTTACACAGCTATGATTCAGAAGACTTATCATTCATAGCTTGAGGGCTATGACTTGTGGCTGTAGGTACTGAATGAGTTTCTGGTCTCATTAATTTTCAGGATTATGAGACACTTGAGCTGGAAGGGCCCTCAGAGACCATTTACATCAATCCATACCCCATAAGGAATTCCCATTTCAATATGATCCTCCAATCTTTTCTTGAGCATCTCCCATGAGGATAAACCCACAACCTTCTAAGACAGCCCATTTCACTTACCACTAGCTCTACTTTTTTTGGAAGTTCTTCATGAAATCAAGTCTAAATTTACCTCTCAGCAACTTCCATCCATTGCTCCTACTTTTAGCATTTGGCACCAAACAAAACAAGTCTAAATCTTCTTATACATAGAAGTCTTTCAAATATTTAAAGAAAGTGATTGTATTTCCTACTAAGTCTTCTTTCTTTCAGGCTAAACATTCCCAGTTCCTTTAACTAGTAGTCCTCATATGGTATGAAGTCAAAGCCCTTCCCCATGCTGGCTAGCCTCCCAAAGACTCTTTCCAACTTATTCATGTCCTTCCTAAAAAGTGAACTGAACATAATATTCAAGAAGTGTTCAGAGCAGAGAAGTACAATGGGACAATTGTCATCACTGGAGACTATCCCTATCTCAATACAGACAAAAAATGCATTAGCTTTTTTTGACTACTATATCCTGCTGTTAACTCATATTAATTTTGCATTACACTAAACTCCCAGATAATATTACAAACTATTTTCTCATCATGTTTTCCCTAGTTTATATTTTCTTTTCACCACTGAAAGTCACTTTGTTAAATTTAGTTAAATATTCGAGTCCATCAAGGCCTCTTTTGATACCTGATTATCATTAAGGGTATGAGAAACCTCTCAGAGCTTTAAGTCATCTGAAAATTTCATAAGCATGCCATTGCTGCCTTTATTCAAGTAATCCATACAATCATACAATGCCAATGAGACACTCTACTAGAGACTTCTTGCCAAGCTGACATTGAACCACTGACTCCTCTTAGAAAAAGTTCACTCAACCACTTATGACTCCTTTCAATTATGCTGTGTTCTAGTCCACATTTCTCCATCTTCTTTCAATAATAATATAAGAAACTTTATCAAATGCTTTGCTAAAATGAATGGCATCTACAACATTACCCCGATCTACCAGTAGAGGAGCTGTGTCAAAAAAAAGGAAATAAGGGGGTGGCCAGGTAGCACAGCAAGTAAGAGCACCGGCTCCAGTGTTGGGATGACCTGGGGATCAAATCCGGGCTCAGATACTTAGCACCACACCCAGAAATAACTGGCCGTGTAACCTTGAGCAAGTTACTTAAGCCCAATTGCTTTAAAAAAAAATAGGAAATAAGGTTAGTCTAGCATGACTTGTTCTTGAAGATGTGTTTCTGTCAGCTCACTGTGATCACCATTTCCTTTTCTAGACATTTACTCTCTCTTCTAATGATTCATTCTAGAATTTTGCCATGAATCAAAGTCCACTTCACTGGCCCATAGCTTGCATTATCTTTTCTCTGTTGTTGTTGAGCCATAGCGGTAATGTCTGATTCTCCAGGACCCCATTTGGGGTTTTCTTGGCAGAGATACCATAGGGGTTCACCATTTCCTTCTCCAGCTCATTTTACAGATAAGGAAACTGAGGCAAACAGGGTTAAGTGACTTGCCCAGGTTAGTAGTTCTCTGAGGCTGAATTTGAACTTGGGAAGATGAGTCTTCCTGATTCCAAGCCCAGATAGCCACTGCATCACCTAGCTGTTCTCTTTTAAAAAAAATAAACATTTGCTTTTCTCCAGTCTTTTGATACTTCCACCAATCTCCACAATTTTTCAAAGGTTACATAGTATTCCTGAGCAATAATATTTAACAATTATTTGGGTACCAGTGACTGAAGTTCATTTGGGTGAATTTGAATTCCTCAAAGACTTCAGAACAAGCAATCTTAATTGCTCTAACCTGTGTTGATTATATTCATCTTTAAAAATCTTTAAATTATTTTATTTGGAAAATGTTCTATATCTTTCTGCCATTCTGAACCTAAAAACTAGGCTAAAGTATTAATGTGTGGGTACACACACACACACACACTTCCTTTTAAACCCATTCTTTGAAACATCTTCTCTCATTGCTGAGAAATAAAAAAATGATGACAAAAATTAAAAAAAAATTTCTGGCAAGTTAATTTGTGGACTTTGCCTGTGAAACTTTATAATAAATAAATACATATGTATATATATATGATTAATTGAGCCTTAAATACATGTGCATGAATGAAAAACATGTTATAATGTACATTTTTAGCATATGTAATATGTATGTTACCCTAGAACTTGAAAACACCTAGAAGAGTGAAATGTAGCTGAAAAACAGAAAATATTTGATAAGTGGATTTTACACTAAAAAGGAAAATAAATCTTTCTTTTTGGTTACTTTTCTCATGCCTGAATTTTTGCTATATTGTAAATTTGCCATTTTTTAAAATCCATACCCTTGATTTCCTTTGGGTACAGAATTCCCATTAAGCAAAGTCCCTCCACTAAAGCCAATCAGCAACTATTCAGCAATTTATGGTCTTAAAGAATTGCCTGGGGACACTGAAGAGTTAAACAGATTTCCAGGATAACATTTCCAGTTAGTATGTGTCTGATGCAACACTGGAACCCAGGTCATTTGGACTCTAAGATTCCATTCTCTATGCCATGCAGCATCTCACTATAGATACTATTTAGTTGTACATACAAGAACTCCTGGAATGGAAACTCCTTCTACCCACTTAAATCACAATTCTTATATAATACAAATACAATAATAACACAAATTCTTATCCCTTTCTACCTTCTTCTGTCCCTTCTCCTTTCCCTTCTCTTTCCCCCATCTATAATCTAGTTGTAATTTAGTCATTTCAGGCATGTACAACTCTTTGAGACCCCATTTGGGCTTTTCTTGGCAAAGATACTAGAATGATTTGCCATTTCCTTCTCCAGCACATTTTACAGATGTGGAAACTGAGGCAAACAGGGTTATATGACTTGCCCAGGGTCACACAGCTAGTAAGTGTCTGAAGTCAGACTTGCACTCAGGAGGATGACTCCAGGTGCAGTGGCTGTATCTACTAGGCCACCTAAATGCTAAGGACTAGTTTTAGGTCCATCTAAGTTCCATAACTTACAGATGGTCACACAGCAAAATATCAAAAAGGAGATCTAAATTCAGATTTTCCTGATTCAAAACCAAACACTCTATCTATTATGCACACTGCTTCTACTTACACTAAAAAGTCTTAGTATTTCCTAATTGTATAACAATATCTGTAATTGCATCCTAAGGGAGAAGGCAGTGGAAGAGGAGAATGTACTTGTGTGAATTCTTACCATATCCCAGCTGGGAAAAAATGAAGTCAAATTCCTCTATACTATGGATACTCGCCAAATCTCCTCCTTCCTTTCTGCAGGCACGTAAAGCATCTCTTTGTATTTTGAGTTCCCTATTAATTTTGTAACAGTGACCTGCATATGGCCACCACTGGCTTGGGCAGGAGACAGGAACATCACTTTCTAGAAAATTTTAAAAAATAGGTTTGAGATCAAACAAGAGAAAGATTTAAGTGAATAATCATAATCACAATTTCATACATTTTGTACATTATATATAGCTTTGTGGAAGCAAATCAAAATGAGAACCAAAAATGAAAATCCCTTTTAATTTTGTGGCTCATGAGGTGGTTTTTTTGCAGGTTAAAAAAAAAGAACTCAGGGGGGCCAGGTGGCACAGTGATTAAGAGCGCTGGCCCCAGAGTCGGGAGACCTGGGATCGGTTCCAGCTTCAGATACTTGGCACCCACACAAAAATAACTGGCCGTGTAACCTTGAGCAAGTTACTTAACCACGATTGCTAAAATAAATAAATAAATAAAGATAAAAAAGAACTCTATCCTTTACATTCAGTGAAGTCTAATTTGAAATCCATAGAAATCTTGTTTACTAAATTTTGTTGTTGTTGTTGAGTACACCTCTTTGTGACCCAATTTGGGCTTTTCTTGGCAAAGATATTGGGATGGTTTGCCATTTCCTTCTCCAGCTCATTTTACTAATGAGGAAACTGAGGCAAACAAGATAAAATTATTTGTTCAGGGTCACACAGCAAAAAAGTGTCTGAGACCAGATTTGAAATCAAGAATATGAGTTTTCTCTACTTCAAGTCCAGCACTCTATCTAATGTACTGCCTAGCTGCCCTTTTGCTAAATAGTCAACAACAAACATTTTCATAGCTCCTAATTCAGTAATGGCCACTGGGAAGCTAGAGACACTTTACTTGTTCTCAGGGAGATTATCACCTACCTGAAAATCCAGGACAAAGAAAAGAATAAACAACAATATAACATATCTTATGCTTAGTGCTAAATATTTGAAGAACTCAAATAAATGTTATAGGACCTGAGTTCAACAGAGGAATTAAGCTAACTTTAAGTGGGATTTGAGCTGAAGTATGAACAAAGGTTAGGTTTTTAACAAGAAAGAAAGAAAGAGAGAGGAGTGGGGAGAAATATGGGAAGGAGGAAGAAAAGCAGAAGGAGAAGGGGATAGGGAAGGGAAGCAATGCAAAGACCCAACCTCACTAAATTTGTATCTCTATCAACCCCTGACAATTTCTACATACAGTAGACAATGTTTGTAGAATTGATGAGTGAGTGAGCTGATGAATGAATGAATGAATGAGTGAATGAAAATGCTACCTTATATTATTATGCATCTTTTAATTTATATGTCCTGTCTCTCCAACCAGAATATCCAGTCCGCAGAGCTTGTTTTAGGATTCTCTGTATTTCCAACACCTGGCAGTGTGCTCTGTATACAGTAGTCCAGATTAAATGTTTGATCATGATTATGATGGACTATGTAACATATTAATCCCTACTAAAACACATCATTTTCTTTTTATCAAATGCTTCTCAAAGCTACATATACTTGAAAGGAATTTAATGCAACTTTGGAGCCCTCTTGTGGAAAACATTAACTTCATCACTTAAAACAACACAAATGGAAAGGACATGTCTGTTTGTAGGAAATACTTAAAAGTATTCATTGAGAAGTAAAAGAAATCCACAACTTCAGGGCATGCAGCCACACAGCTAACAATGACTTGAAGCAGGATTCAAACTCAGGTCTTCCTGATTTTGAGGCCAAGCTACTTATTCACTATGCATAGTGCACATTGTTAAATTATCCTTGGATCAGGGATATAGATTTGAAAGGCATCTTAGAGACTGAGTCTAATTCACTCATTTTACAGAAGAGTAAACTAAGGTGCAGGGAGGTTAAATAATTTGTCTTGATCAGAAATCTAGTCTGTGTCTGAGTCAGGATTTGAACTCAGTTCTTCCTGTCTTCAAGATCAGTGCCTCAGCCATCATACCACCCAGGCAAAATGAAAGAAAAGAAAGATGAAGCAATTCTCAAAGAAAAATATTCTCATGAAGCAGATGAGTCATCAAAGCCAGTGTCAGAATTTTAGCAAATGAAAGAAAATGACAGAAAAAACAAACAAGAAATTCTATGTCACTAGAGATGTACAACAGATATGAGAGATCTGGAGGATGGTGATTCCAAAGTTTATGCAAAAAATATAGTATCCCACATACTGAGGAGAATATATAAATATATAGTTATCCCTTCCACATTGCAACTTTCCCCATCATCGTTTCAATATATCACGGGTTGGCATAAGAAATTAAATGGGAATTTGGGGGGAGTTTTGTTGGTAGTCACAGATAACACACAAGGGCTGGCGGATAACATATAACCTATGACCAAGTACTTAACACAAATTTTACAATAAGATAATATAAAAAACCCACAAAAGAAAAAAGAAAAGTCAGACCTTCTCTGGTATGAAGGGAAGGCCAAAAAATTTTACATTGATTTTCCAGATCATGGGGGTGTCATACCCCAGACCCCTACAATGTGGAAGGAATAACTGTGTGTATGTGTATATAGGTGTGTGTGCGCAAACACAATACACATATACATATGTGTGTACATATGTATACACATGTGCACATATGTATTTATATATATACTTTTTTTCTTGTAATATATGAGGAATCACTGTTATATAGCCAGCAATGATAAGAATGTTGTTATTATAAAGGAAAAAGAAATGGGTAAGTTGAATTGAGGGTTTGTACTTGACCCTGTGCTATTTAAGATTTTTATCAATGACTTGAATAAAATTATACTTGGCATGTAATCAAAAGGATGTATAAAGGGAAGAGAGCTAATGAAGACACTGGCTGCTGGAGTGAATATTTATTCGATAGATTCTAAGATAAGGTATAATGATAATAAAGTGAAATCATACACTTGGAACAAAAATCATTGTCCCAAGTATATGACAAGGGAGGCATGCTTAGAGAGCATTTTGTCTGGAAAAACAAAAACATGGTGGAATGTTAGGTCAACATGAAGCACAAATGTGATCTGGTGGCCAAAAAGTTTTTGCAAATTTAGACTAAGTTAATAAAGACATATAGTCCTGTATGGAGGACCGTAGTTCCCATTGTATTCTGCCCTGGTCAGATTTGATCTGGATTATTATACTCAGTTCTAGGTGACATGTTGATAAACTGGAGAAGTGGTGTCAAACTCCAATAGAAATGGACACCGTTAATCCATGTACAAGGATCTCTGTGGGGTGGATATAGACTTAGTTTAAGCCATATTTTTAAGTAATATTGACTGATAAGTGATGTTATCTGATTAAGTTGTATTATTTAATATTATCAGATTTTAAGTGATGCTACTTTTAAGTTTTTTTATTACCTGCATTTTATTGTATTTTAAATTTTATTTTGTTAATTTTTTTCCCTACTAAACTCTAATTTGTTTCGGTCTGCACTTGAGAGTATTATGGATGCATGTATCCATGAGCCATATGCTTTACACTCTGAGACAGAACAGGTGATCTCATCAACTCTAATGGGTATAATTATCATCATTATACAAATAATTTCCATGTCTTTTTATCTAATTCTAATATTCTCCTGGGCTATAGTACAGCAACATCAACTGCTTCCTAGACACTTCAAATTATTACCTCAAACTCAATTGGAAACTTCTATACGTGACCCTAGAGATAACTAACAAAGAGCAAGTGGGGTTTACTGAGTATGGGAGTAACGTGGTCAGACCTGTGCTTTAGGAAAAACCACTTTAGAAAATGAGTGAGGGGCGGCCAGGTAGCACAGCAAGTAAGAGTACCGGCTCCAGTGTTGAGAAGACCTGGAGATCGAATCCCGGGCTCAGACACTTAGCACCCACCCAGAAACACCTGGCCGTGTAACCTTGATCAAGTTACTTAACCCCAATTGCTTAGGGGCGGCCAGGTAGCACAGCAAGTAAGAGTACCGGCTCCAGTGTTGAGAAGACCTGGAGATCGAATCCCAGGCTCAGACACTCAGCACCACACCCAGAAATAACTGGCCGTGTAACCTTGAGCAAGTTACTTAACCCTGATTGCTTAAAAAAAAAAAAAAAGAAAGAAAATTAGTAAAAGGTAGACTGGAGTGGGGAGCAATTAGGGTCAGAAAAGTCAACTGGATGGCTTTTGTAATAGCCCAGGCATGGTGAAATGAAGGCTTAAAATAGGGTGGTGGTATTGTCAGATGGCAGAAGGGGGTTCATATGAGAGATATTGTGAAAGCAAAAGCAACAGGACTTGGAAATGGATGTGTGGACTGATGTAATAATAATAGAGAAGTCTGGAAAGGCGGAGGGCTTTAGGAGAAGGCTAATGAGTTTTGTTTTAGACGAGCTAATTTTAAGATGTCTTCCAGATATCCAGCTTGAGATATCCAATAGATAATTGTAGATGAGAGAGCAGAGAGCAGGAGAGAGAGTAGAATTACATAAATAGATCTGAGATTTATCTGCATGAAAATAATAGTTAAATCCATTGAAGCTAAAGAGTTCATCAAGATAGTATCAATCAAGAAAAGAGGATCTAGAACAGACCCTTGAGAATTCCTTCAGGAAGAGGGCATGGCATGAATAAAGATCCAGCAAAGGACATTGAGAAGGAGCAGTCAAACTGCTCCAGACTTCCTCCGAGAAGAGAACCAAAAAAGATCAGTCATGAAAACCTACAGAGGAGAGAGTATCAAGGAGAAGAGGGCTGTCAACAGTCCCAAAGGTATCAGAAGTTGAAAGGCATGAGATTGAGAAAAGACCTTTTGATCTGACAATTAAGAGATTGTTGCTGATTTCAGAAAGAAAAATTTAGTTGAATGAAATAAGAAGCCAAGTTTCAGAATGCTTAGAAGAGAAGAAGCAGAAGCACCTATTATGGAGAGCTTTCTCAAGGAGTTTAGTCAAGAAGGAAAAAAAGAGATATAGGTCAAGCTTTGTAGGGAAGGCCAGGTCAAATGACAGCTTTTTTCTGATGGGGGAAGGGCATGTTTGTAGGCATCAGTGAAGCAATCAATAGAGAACTAAACATTTTGAATAATGAGAGAATGGGGATGATAATGGAGGCAATATGCATGAGAAAAGAGGGGATTGGATCAGGAGTGCATATAGATGAATTTATTTGCCTTAGTAAAGGCTACCTCTTCTTATAGTAGGTGAATGTGTCTGAGTGATATGAAAAGAAAGACAAAGGAGCTCTCATTGAGTAGTCTCAAGTTTTTAGTGAATTATGAGATCATGAGTACAAAGGGTAAAAAAGGAGATGTCTAGGGAAATGAGGAAATTTTAGAAAACTACTGTGGAGAAGTGGGTAGAAAAGTGAATACAGAGGAATCGAATCATTGCCTTGCTGCATTGAAGACCCAACTGAGATTAAATAATATACATTTGTAATACTCAGCACAGTTTCATAATTTTGGAAGCATGGAATAGAAATCATCCAAGGCTGAGAATCAGTGTTTTCAAACTGTGGTGTTAGAGAAGACTTCTGAATATCCTTTGCACAGCAAAGAGATCAAATCAGCAATACTTAATAAAAAGAAATTAATTAAAACTATTTCACAGGAAGGTCAAATACTGAAGCTGAACCTTAAATAATTTGACCACATAATGAGAAGATGGATCTCATTAGAAAGAACCCAGATGTGGGAAATATTGAAGGCAATAGGAAAAAGGGATGGCAGAGGATGAGATAGTGTCATGGAAACAATGACCATGAATTTGGACAGACTTTGAGAGACAGTGGAGGATAGAAGAGCCTGGTGTGTTATGATCAATGGGGTCATGAAGAGTAGGATACAACTAAACAAGTGAACAACAACAATAACAATGAAGGTTGAGATTTAGCAAGATATGGTTGGCAATAGCTCAAGAGTTCAGAGATTCAAGAATAGAGGCTAGTATAGAGTTGAATTTGGTTCACCAGTGGGTGGAAATAGGGAAAGTAGGGAGAGTGTAAATAGTACAGGAGTGATGGCCTGGGAAAGAACTATAGGGAATGGAGATCATAGTGAAGATGAAAAGTAGGGTTAAGGGTTTTAAGACATAATGAAAGTTGACATGAAAAATTGATTAGATGGAGCAATTCTGAGGTAGAAGTTTTATATGTATTAATCTAATAGAATTAATCTAAATTAAAATAATAAAAATAAGTCATATGCAAATATATTTAAAATATTTGAAATTTAAGTTTATTGTCTATTTAAAATAAATATAAATATATAAAATATATACATTACTAAATTAATAAATAAAGTAGAAAAATTGTGAGGGATGGCAAGATACCTTTAGGTAAGTTATAAACTTTCTAGCTCTGTCTTTCCAAGTATTACACAGAATTTACAATGTATTAATTTTACTCACAAATGAAATCTAGATTTTCCAGTCACTTTAAGTCAAATAATTTTCATACCTGAGGGAATAATGAATGGATTTAATGAGCTGTTCCCCTTTTTACAAATATATCCAGTTTTCTGAGAGCATTCCACATTTTCCCATTTGGCATTTTTTGCAGGATTCAAGAACACACAGCTTTTTCCAGGTTCAAGTGCTGGACTTCCTTTGAGGAAAGGAAATAAAAAAGAGAAATTTAGATATGAGAAATATTGGTGATAATTCCAAACTAATCAGAGTTCCAAAATGAAGTGTTTATGAAGTCCAAGAGAGAATATTGGTACCAAGGGGGAAACAGTGAAGGTACATGGAGGAGGGTTATTGAGGTGGCTTTAATTATCCTAACACCAAGAGCAGCCATGGGGATGAAGTCAGATGACATCTTCATGCAGGAGAAAAGGTCTCTTTGTCTGGAAGACTGTGGAAGAAAAGGAGGGGAAAGGGAAAGGCAAGAAATAAAGAATGATAAAAGTTGCGCAGGAGTCAGGAACACAATTTTTTTTTTTAAATAATGCAAAATCCTTTTGAATATTATTTCCTAAAACACTCTATTAACTGTATATTCCCCTGCTTCCACTAGAACATATCTCCTATCTCATGATGGATTTCAGTGGGAAAAGGGGGTTCATTTTACAATCAATTCTGCTAGAAGATATCCATTCTATAAAACAATAGATACTTGACAATGCTGTTGTGATTAGGGTTTTCTTTCCCTTCTAATACTGCAGCAAAAGTGCCTTCTATATAAAAAATTTTCCTGAGATTTGTGAAAGTTACTGGATTAATCATGTAAAGCTCACAGAGCTACTTAAAGATAAGTATAAGGATATTTAAAAATTTCTGACCCTCCTTGTCTGTTTGGTTAAACAATAACAGGATATCTGGTCTAAGAGATAATTTGAGAGAAGGAGTAAGAAACTTTCAAGAAATACTGATGGGTATAGTACAATAACCTATTGTCATAGCTTATTAATTATATATTTTTCTAGTAATTTCATTTATTACTTTTATTATTTATGGTTATTTGTTACTTTTCTAGTAATAATTCACTCCATAAACTTAGTTTTCAATACATCATTCACAACCCCTTGGAGGGATAGTACTTAGTAGCAATTTTTAAATGCTTCCCATTGTCATAATAGTATCTGAATACCTAGAGATTGTAATTTGTGTAAGGTAAGCCTAGAATGTAAGCATTATGAAGGCAAGAAGATTTCTTTGTATCCACAGTACCTGGCACAATGCCTCACACATAGATAAATACCTGTTGGATTAAATTAGGCTTCAGGCAAATGAAATTATGGAAACCCCAATCTAGCAAGTAATATAATAAAAAAAACCTGGGAAAAAAACTCCCTAAATTAGGTTACCCAATCATAACTTGCAACAATGATCGCTTCCCAAGCATAAATTGAATTGGTTTTCCAGCGTCCCTTAAAGATCTTGGTCCAATAGAGGGAATAATTTCTTTTTAAAAATACTAAGGATTGCCTGTCACTGTTTCACTGAAGATGTTTACTCTCATTTTCTTAAATAAATCCTTGAAAGGCAAGTAGGAGGCACCACATTCATTCTATTATTTATAATTAAATTAAGAGCCCAAACAAAATAATAACTAATTTGTGTGATATTGGAGGCAAATAAAATAGAGTGTAGGATTTCTGATTTAAAAACAGGAAAACAACAAAAATTGTCCTTAGATGCAAAACTAGGCCTAGCTAATTTTTTAAAATTCTAGTCAAATGTAGTTCGATGAAGATATTGTATCACTTGTGTATGGCAGGGGTAGAAGAATAGCCTTTTCCTCTATAAGGGTATTTTATATTCTTTCCAAACCCTTCTGTTTTCTTCTGTTCTTCTCCTGACTATTGTTACTAAACTGACGTTAATTTTCATATTTCAATAACTAAAACTAATAGTGTCAAAGAGCAAATTATGTTCCAAATAGTCTTCAACCTTTGTGCTGATGACCAGTGAGAAGCCACGTGATGCATATTAGGAAGTGAATTCACAGACATCAAAAACAGAACTGAAAATCTTAAATAAATAATGCTGTTTAAAATGAAAACTGATGTCCTTTAGCATTCAGGTTGTTTCCTTCCTATAGTGAATATTAATATTTACCTATAGGGCATTGATTATCTATCTACATACACAGATATGTAGCTGCCTATTTCTCTATCTACAAGTTTCAAATAGGTTATAGATTAGAGAAATAATTGTAAGGGAATTAGTAATGGAGAAACTATGTTTATAATTACCTTGTGGAAATGAGAGCAAATGGCATATCTCATGCCAAAGAAAGCCAATTTAATTAGAAGACCAAAAATTAGAAAATGGAATTTCTTTTTTGTTGTTGTTGTTTGTAGTTGAAAATAGTGATTTGCAAAGACATGTTATTGCAGATGTAAATAAACCTTTCATAATTCACTTTATAAGGTAAGGATAGGCTTCTTTCAAGGCACACCATAATTCTTTGAGTTGTGGGGGACAGGTTGATTATTTTTTTTTTGGTTTTTGGAGGGGGGAGGGCAGGGCAGTTGAGGTTAAGTGATTTGCCCAAGGTCACACAGCTAGTAAATGTCAAGTGTCTAAGGGCACATTTGAACTTAGGTCCTCCTGACTCCAAAGCCAGTGCTCTATTCACTGCACCATCTAGCTGCCCCAGAATAAAAATTTTTTTTAAAGGAATCTGTGTACATGAAACATCTGCCCCACTCCCAAATTCAGTATCTAGTGCTACCTCTCGCAAATTATCAGGCAACTAAATTCCTTGGAAGTAGTTTTTTTTTCATTTATTTTATTTGTGTTCTTACTACATAACCCAATGCCTAGTAAATAGGAAGTGCTTAATAAAAGCTTGATTGGTTGGTTGGCCCTTCTCACAGACTATTTGTATATACATATGTCATAAAGCATTTTCCTATGGCAAAATAGCATAAACTCCAACAATGGCATATGGTTGCAACTATAAAACATTCTGGTCTTGAGATCCTATATGGGACAGAAAGGTATAGAAGCCTGTTTTGGGAATTAGGGGCCACTGACTCCAGTCCTGCCATGCATTCAGAAGGTGACTTTGGATAACACAGTAGAGAAAAGACATTATATGCCATTAAGCCCCAGTTTCTCTACTGGTAAAATAATGGGGTTGGAATAGACATTTCTAAAATCCCTTCTAACTCAAAAATCCTCTGATTCGGTTTCTAAATATACTTCATACAAGACTTGGTAGAATGCCACCTCTGGACAGATACTTTGGGTGTGATTATGGTATAGTCGTTGGTAGGTGGTATACATCAAGTACAATGCTAGTGGTAATAAGAACTATTATTTAAATATGCCCTTTACATATGACACTATTGGACCAATCAAGTCATATAGATGTTACTAAAGCAAAAATCTATGTCCCCTAGAAGTCTGCATCCTAAAAAGGACAGAAAATATTCAATCATGGAGCAATTTGACTAAAAATCTATTCAATCAAGTTCATTACCATAATTTTTTACTTTTTGACTACCAGGAAAGTACCCAAGTTAAAGTTACATGTTATAAACTTAGACCAGTAGCCACAGTCCTCAAAGGAAATAAGACTTTTTTTTCATTTTTGTTCATTTTTTCCTGAGAAATAGGTGTATTAAGTTTGTGTCTAGAAGATCTTAATCCTTTGAGATTTAGGACTGAGAATTTTTAACCCCATCAATCACCAGAGGAATTGCCACTTACCTGGAAGCCAGTTCAGGTATCTGAAAGGACTGAAGCCAGCCCATTGCCATCCACTGTTGAAATTCAAACTGTTAAGTCCAATCCAGAGCCCTGTGGTAAGTGAATTAGTCAAACCTATAAAACAAAAATAATTGACATTCAGAAGAGGAAACCAGTGTACCCACATTTAAATGTTAATTTCTTGAACTATACAGCTAATCAGGATTATTTTGTTGGTATTTCTTTTTTAATATGACAATAGGAAATTATTATGATATATTAAAATATGTTATTTCTTTTTAGCTCACCTTAGCCTCTGCCATAGTATAGCAAAGTATCGTATTTAGAATTGGAGGATCTGAGTTCAAATCTTGTCTTGGCTACTTACTGCATTGGGACCTTGGGCAAGTCATTTTACCTCTGAGACTCAGTTTCCTCATTTGTACCTAAACAAGTCACTTAATTTGTTTGCCTCAGTTTCCTCATTTGTAAAATGGACATAATAATAGTACCTACTTCCCCGGGCTATTTTAAGTACAAAATGAGATAATAATTATAAAGCAATTAATACATTTCCTGGCACATAGTAAACACTCTATGAATGTTATCTATAATTATTATTAAACTCGAGGTGGCCAGGTGGCGCAGGGAGCAGCCAGGTGGCACAGTGAGTAAGAGTGCGGCCCCAGCATCGGGAGAACTGGGATCAGTTCTGGCCTCAGATACTCGGCACCCACACAAAAATAACTGGCTGTGCAACCTTGAGCAAGTTACTTAACCCTGATTGCTTTTTTAAAAAAAAAATTATTATTAAACTCTTAGCACCCTAAGAGACTCTCTAAGAATGTATAGCTGGAGATTAAGTACTGTTGTACTTTGCTAGAAGAAACTTTTTCTCTGGGAATTCCCTATACCATTGTACCTCTCTATATATGGACCAGCACCTCTATATAACATAACATTTTGTGGAATAGTCAATTGATATCATAAAACCAAAAACACAATGATAAAGTCTCAGTTTCTAAGAAACTGGGAATCACTTCTGTAAAACAGTAGAAACCACAATGATGCAAAACTTACATGGCCATATTTTCATAATATAATATATTTTTTTAAAGCAATAGGGGTTAAGTAACTTGCTCAAGGTTACACAGCCAGTTATTTCTGGGTGTGGTGCTAAGTATCTGAGCCCAGATTTGATTCCCAGGTCATTCTGACACTGGGGCTGGTGCTCTTACTCGCTGAGCCATCTGGCCACCCCTAAGCAATTGGGGTTAAGTAACTTGCTCAAGGTTACACGTCCAGGTGTTTCTGGGTGGTTGCTAAGTGTGTGAGCCTGGGATTCGATCCCCAGGTCATCCTGACCCTGGAGCCCGTGCTCTTACTCACTGTGCTACCTGGCTGCCCCTGTAATATTTTTTTTTAAAGAAAGTAAAGTAATAGAATGACCACAGATTTACCTGGAGAGAACACAATCTAAAATCTTTTAAAAATTTTTTATTTTAGGTTATCTAGAGGCATCTACAGGCCTATCACCTAGATGTCTCAACCAAGAGGTATTTAAATTTTCCTTGAATCAATTTTGCCCTGTAGACCCTTACTATGATATTATAAAGTAGTAGTGTGAGCAGATGGGACAGATTTTCTAGAGTGAAGAGAAATAAACTTCAAGTTTAAAAAAATGCTTTCCCCCCCTACCCAAGAGATTCTGCACATTCTAAACCTTCCATAGGTCTAGATCTTGTTTCCATGACTTCAGAAGGCTCAGCATCTGGTTTCTACCAAGCTTAGAAATGACTAAAATAAAAATGCTTATTTTACAGTTATGGCAAGGAAATAACATTAGAAAAGGGAAATCTTCATAGTCTCTATGCTTTTTTCTTAGTTTTATGTATTTAGACTAAGCATCATTGAGTGTGACTGCCCATTCTGATTTTATGCATTCCAATAAATTTATAAAAATTGATTCCTGTCGGGGGCGGCCAGGTAGCACAGCAAGTAAGAGCACCGGCTTCAGTGTTGAGAAGACCTGGAGATCGAATCCCAGGCTCGGACACTTAGCACCCACCCAGAAACACCTGGCCGTGTAACCTTGAGCAAGTTACTTAACCCCAATTACTTAGGGACGGCCAGGTGGCTCAGCGAGTAAGAGCACCAGCTCCAGTGTTGGGACAACCTGGAGATCGAATCCCGGGCTCAGACACTCAGCACCACACCCAGAAATAACTGGCCGTGTAACCTTGAGCAAGTTACTTAACCCCGATTGCTTAAAAATTAAAAAAAAAAAAGTAAAAATTGATTCCTGCAGTAGATCAACCTGGTAGCTACTCGAGTCATGGAAAAACTTCCCTTTGTTTATTAATAATTCCAGAGCACTACTCAATTGCTTTCAACATTGTTATTTCTGAATTATTTTAAAATAGGCAAAAGGTGATAACTAGTAAAACAGCTCAAACTTCATGGTAGCTGGTGGTTTAGTAGGAAGAGTCTGGAATCAGGAAGAAATGAGTTTGGATCCAGCCTGAGGCACTCACAAGCCGCATGACCTGTGCAAGTCTCTTAACTTCTTTAGCTTCAGTTTTCTCATCTCTAAAATGGGGGTGATAATAGCATCTATCTCATGGCACTGTTGTGAGAATCAAATGAGATAATATTTGTAAAAAAAAATTATCCCAGTGCTCAATATGTAGTAAGCACTGTATAAATCCTTATTCCCTATCCTTCCTTCACCTTCCCATTAATAAATCTATCTATAAAGGACTTTCTCCCATTTCGATACCTATATGGAGTCAGTATGTTTCCCATCATGCTTGATCAGATTGTTTACTTGACTTAGCCCATTAGAATGTGAGCTCCATAAGGACAAAGACTAGTTTCCCTTTCTTTGTATCCTCAGTGCTTAGCATAGTGCCTGGTATGTAGTTTGCAGATTGATTGTCACAGTCCAGAATATCTGCTACTACTCTTCACATCAAATAGTTTCTAGAACTGTGTGAGTCGTAAGCCTTAGTTTTCCTCATCTGTTTTTGCTTTGTAGTGCCAGTCTAGTCCAAAAAGTAGTTGGAAACTGGGTGCTGAAAATTGGTGAAAATTCCTCATGTTGAGGAAATGACAAATGAGAAGCATTCATATGAAAGTGTGAGTGAAAGCTTCAAAAGTGTTCTCCAGAAAAGAAGGTAAAGAAAGAAAAGAAAATGGTGGAGGGCAGGGCCCTGGATAATTTCAGATTTAGAAGATAAAGTGTAAGAAGATGGGAAATCAAAATTGAATGAAGAAGACTGAAAAGAATTGGTGAGTGAGAAGAAAGAATCAATCCATAAACAGAGAATTAGGACCATAATGGACTAACAGTGTCATGTGTCACACAAAGTCAAAGTGAATGAGAACCAAAAAGTCCATTGTATTTGCCCAAAGTGGTTCACTGGTCACCTTTTGATCAAGCATTTTCCTCACAGCAATTGCCACACAGTATAAACTATCTCATTGTTGTCCAGTCATGTCTGACCCTTCATGACCCCATTTGGGGTTTGCTTGGCAAAAATACCAGAATGGTTTGGCATTTCCTTCTCCAGCTCATTTTGCAGATGAAGGAAACTGAGGCAAACAGGGTCAACTTGCCCAGGGTCACACAGCTAGTACGTATCTGAGGCTGAATTTGAACTCAGGAAGATGAGTCTTCCTGACTCCAGGCCCCATGCTCTATGTACTAGGGAACCACCAAGCTACATCAATATCTTTCAAAGCTGAATTTATTTGGAATCAAATCCTGGCTTCCCAATTTGTCACTTGTGTGACCTAGGGCAAGTCACTCAGCCTCTCCAGGCCTCTAACATCCTCATCTATAAAGCAAAGGAGCCCAGCAAGGAGATCTCTAAGGTTCCTTATACATTGAACACTTCAAGAGTTCATAAGTCTCTTAGCAAGTTTATACTTTACAAGTATTATACCTGATCAAGACTAGGTTGCCTGTTGATGCTAATAACTACCATAACAAATGGATTATAGAGTTTGTTAATTGCCTTCACTCTCATGATTCATGAAGCTGAGTTGTTTGCATAAGTCAAGGTAATCAATTAATATTTGTTGAATGAATGTTATAGCAGCTTGCATACCGCATGACAAAAATAATGCTTTGGAAAATATTATATATTATAATATTATTATATCATACATATTATAGCACCCCCAACCCCAATAGGATCACATATCTAGAGCTGGAAGGAACCTCAGAGGACATAATTTTTTATAGATGAGACAACCCATGAAGCTTCAGTGATTGGCTCAAGATTGCACATGTAGTAAGAGTCACAGGTAGAATTTGAAGCTGGATTCTCTGTGCTAACTGCTGTATAAAAGTTTATTCCCTTTCCTTCCTTCACCCTCCCATGTAGATGGATCATTTTTCTGTGTCAGATATTCTACATACAGGGAGGCTAGGTGGCGCAGTGAATAGAGCACTGGCCCTGGAGTCAGAAGGACCTAAAATTCAAATTCAGCCTCAGACACTTAACATTTACTAGCTTTGTGACCTTGAACAAGTCACTTAACCCCAATTGCCCTGCCTTCCTCCCTCCAAAAAGCAAAAAAAAGAAAAAATATTCTATATGCTACACATATATCCACTTCCAAAATATGCTGTGACTGTTTAAAAGCAATCTTTTAGCAAGTTTCCATCACTTTCAGATAACTGGTAGTTGTGGAGGGTGGAGAGGGGAAAATCACAGACCAAAAGCTAGAAAGGATTCTAGAGGTCATCATTTCCAGTCTTTGCATTTTTGAGACGAGCAAATTATGTGACAGAGGTTGTACTAGCCTCAGAGCATAGAGCTAGGAGGTATCTGAGTCAGGGTCTTAATTTTGTTGCTTCTTTCAGTCTTGTCTGATTCTTCATGATCCCATTTGGGGTTTTCTTGGCAGAGATACTGAACTGGTTTTGCCATTTCCTTCTCCAGCTCATTTTACAGATGAGGAAACTGAGGCAAATAGGGTTAAGTGACTTGCTCAGGATCACACAGGTGGTGTCTGAGGTCAGATTTGAATTCAAGATGATGAGTCTGATTCCAAGCCCACTGTTCCATTCACTGGGTACCTAACTGTCCTGGATTTGAATTTTATATCTGTCCTGATTAAAATTCAACACAGTCCACTATGCCACCTAGGGGAAACTGAAAATTAATATGGAAGCCTTAAGTGGCTGCCCTAAAATACTCACTTGGATTCAATCTGCCCCAGACAAAATACAATTTGGCACTGTAGGGGAGGACAGTTCAATTAAAAGGTATGCATGGGGCATTCTTCATATGTTGCCGCAGCTGTCAATTATTTTTCAAATGTAATAGTGATCATTATGCCATATAGACCATTAGTGATCAGACCCACTTTTCATGTTGGATCAGCTGAAATAGATGAAGAACTTCAACCAGATCCTTTCACATCACAGTTTGCTGTGATTGGTCTTTACATAAATAAATTATTTTATTCAATTTGGGTATGGAAAGCTAAAAAATTAGTTATATTTGTTTTAAAAATGAAATGTACCCTTTACTTTGTTGGTACATCAAATAAAAATATTTCTCTTTTTAAATATTACATATATGTATGTAAAAATGAATAATATTCATACTTCTGTGTGATTAACTTGTGGGCAATATTACATTGACATTTTTTTCTGCATTGAGTTCTCTTTGGTTTTTTGCCTCTACCAAAAAAAAATGTCTAAAGGAACTAGCAAAAAACAATCAGGAGACACACCAAATTTCACTTCCCATATTGAATTTCAGTTCTGCAACTGCAAATCTTGCATCATTTTATGACACAGGACTCTCCAGTGAGAAATCTGGCTCAAGACTGAAGATTCACTGTAAAGCCACCCACCCCAAAATCAAGGAAAATTTAGGAATGCACTGAAGGACAGAACAGATCTTAATGAACATTGAATCATTGACCAGGATGAAATCAATTGAATTGGAGCATAGATTTCAAAACAAAGCTGCTGTTTAGACCATCTGGTCCAACCCCCTCATTTCACAGATGAGGAAACAAGTCAGAGGGAGGTTTTATGATTTACCCAGTAGCAGAGCTATGATTTGAATTCTGGCGCTTGAGCTCCAAATGATGCATATTTTTAATTCTGCCACATTGTCTCCTAATCTAGGAGAAATGTGTACCAGCTTATTGGAAATGGTTAGATGGTCATGTGTATAGAGTGTCAAATATGGAGTCAGGAAGAACTTGAGATAAAATCCTGCTTCAGACTCTTACTAGCTATGTGACCCTAGGTAAGTCACTTAACTTCTGTCACCTATAGATCCCTCATCTGTAAAATGAAGGGTTGAATTCAATAGTGTCTCAGTTCCCTCCCAGTTCTAAAGCCATGATCTGTGGTCATCCTGTTTTTAATGGGTTTCTAATTCCATATTAGAGCATGTAAAGTTAAGGAATCTTTCTAAGTTTTTGCCCTAGAAGCATCAAATGAACTTCCCTGATATTTTCTCCCATCTCAAATTAAAAAAAATGTAAAATGATTTATGACATCCTTTTCCTAAGTTCTGAGTGTGTGTCTGTTATTTTGATGGCCTAATAAGAGTACTCCTTCAGGTAATAGAGACTGCAACCCTCTCTGCTTCAGTAAATGATTTCATGAGTTGTTTGTTGGCAAGAACATTTGGTTTTGCCTTTGGTGGTCAACCTTCTGGAGATGGGCCTCTTTCATCTGGGCCAGGATAAAGTTAAATTTCATTCTAATGGAACTTGCTAGACTTGTGTTCTGTTGACCTAGACCCCCAGAACTAACAATGAAGCATTAAAAGAGAACATTTGAGGAGAATAGCAAAAAGTGTGAATTTCTACTCCAAACTTGCCAGCTAAGTGAGTATTCTCCAGTGTGTTTTTTTCCTATGTTCACTAAAATGAGAATGAAGGAAGGACTGAGTTTTAAGGTAGAAGGTATAGGAATTGGGAAGTAGGAAACTAAAGAAATGACCATAATAATATTTTTAGAAAATAATGACTCTAAAGGATCCTGCAAGATCTGTCTGCTCCAATATGTCCCATATCATCTTTCACATTCCTGTTAATGCCAAAAAAAATTTTTTTTTGAAAAATAAGTGGGAGAAAGATAACTGGCATGCTATCTTTGGCCTGACCTGAAACAGGAAGTACCAAAAGTTCTACAAAAGGATCCATTCTTGTTCAAATTCCAGTTAAATTTTGCAGACTCAAATTCTGGAAGGTTTGGATAAGATTCAAAGCAATAACTGAGGTGAATTCAGTTGCAAGCTCGATTATGCCTTGTTAGCTGCTTGCTGCTGGAACAATTCCTTTTTTTTTCCTGATTAAGGAAGCATTTCCTGCTAGCTCAACTGATATTCAAGGTAGCCTAGCAAGTAATGGAGGAAACGAATCAATTCTTAGTGTGGGAATATTTCACGTTCCTCGCAGTGTCTCTTCTTCACATACTCTATGAAGAGAGGAAAAGTAATCTCCAGTCTATGCCTCTTTTTCTTCCAATAAGCCAGAAGAAGGGGAAAAGAAAGAATAGGAATGATAAGGCAGCACAGTAAGCAGCATGATAAAGAAATCCATTTCAACTTTGTGTCTATTTTAATAATATATACACATCCACATGCATGTATGGGTATGTGTGGGAGAGCATGTAACTTTGCTTATATATGCATATATATGTATGTATATGTGGAAGGGGGGGAACAGGCAGCTAGATGACTCAATGAATAGAGAGCAGGCCTAGAATCAGAAGGCCTGAGTTCCAATTTGGCCTCAGACACTTACTAGCTGTGTGACCTTGGGCAAGTCACTTAACCCTGTTTGCCTCAGTTTCCTCATCTGCCAAATGAGCTGGAAAAGGAAATGACAAGCCACTCCAGTATCTTTTCCAAGAAAAACCCAAATGGGGTCTCAAAGAGTCAGACACAACTGAAACAACTGAATAATAACAAAAATATATGTATATGTGCATACACACACACACAACCCAGCTCTGAATAATCCTAGCATGGGAATGTCTTAAACCATTTCCCCCATTTTCCTCTCTCTGTGTACATGATTTATGACTGTTCTCTGTACTTTCCTTCCTTCCTCCTATTTATTCTTTTTTTGTTGTTCTTGCATTTTGGAGGGGGAAGGCAGGGCAATTGGGGTTAAGTGACTTGTCCAAGGTCACACAGCTAGTAAGTGTTAAGTGTCTGAGGTTGGATTTAAACTCAGGTCCTTCTGACTCCAGGGCTGGTGCTCTGTTCACTGAGCCACCCAGCCACCCCCCTTCTATTTATTCTTAAAAGTACTTGTCCTTGATAGTGTGTTAACTGCAGTATGAGAGCCTACATATAAGAGCAAGGTAAGGGAAAAAATGCTGCACAAAATTAGCATCATCTAAACTTTATTGTGATATGTAAAAGTAACTCAAGATTCATTTCACTTTAAAGGAAATCTGCAACATCAGGCTTCATCCTATTTCCTCTTCAATGTGGTGTCCATGTTCCACTAACCCAGGGATTTGGTACCACCAGTGAATAAGCAGTAAATTGCACTATGAAGTGGGTTATTATTTGAGGTTGATTGCAGAGCTACTAGTCAGTCAACAAGCAATTATTAAGAGCTTGCTATACACCATGCACTGTGCTAAGCACTGGGAATACAGATAAAAGAAGAAAGCATTCTATACAGAAGAGGCAGAATGGCCCTATATAATGGATAGAGTTAGGGGACCCGAAGCAAAGAGGGCTACGCTTGAATTGCAGTTCAGCAATTCACTTCCTATGAATGAGGGAAGTCACTTAACCTCTATGAAACTCAGTTTCCTCATCTGCAAAATGAGGGAGATGCACTACAGAACCTGTTCTACATCTACAATTCTATGACCCCAAATTATTAGAAGTCAGCACACTGACAAGAACCATACCAAAGGGTAGATATTCAAAAACTGTCTCCACTCTTAAATTTTTAGAGAGAAGCTATAAATATGTAACATTTGCTCATGTTTCTGTCTGAAGGCATGAAAAACCCCTCCATTTCAACCCAATTATAATGATGGGTCATGCATTCTAAAATAGGACGCAATCTCCTTAGCCCTCACTTCCCAAATAATAGAGTTACATAAAAGACACCATTGGGGTTTTTATCCCTTCACTTTGCATCTGCGGTTGTAAAATTTTTGCATTTCATATTCACTAGTAAAGCAATTTTCAAGATTTATTATTTCTTCTTTTGCAAGTAAAATTTAATATTAATAAAATAAAAATTCTAAATCCACTTTTTCTCCCAATTTCTAAACCTCTAACCTGCTGTTAAGGCCTCAAAAGGTGATGAATGACCTCCAACCAATGGCTGCCTCAGGAATGGTTTGGGGAAAATTGCCTTGCAAACCTTAAGACAAGGTATTATGTGAGCTGGTTTTGGTCAACAGATGGGATTTCCTCATGAGGGGAACTCTCAGTAAATAAACTCTTTTGAGAAGTGCAGACAGGGAACTACTCTGTACCTTCTAATATAAGAGAGTTGCTGACTAGGCCTGAGAGGTCCAGTGACTTGCCTGGTATACATGAGAGGCAGAACTGGAACCCAGATCTACCTGGCTCAGAAGTCATCTCTCCATCCCCTATGCAACACCAACTCTTTATAATAGTGTTATTATTTTTTTATTTGAAAAAAAGTGTTGCAGATGGTGTTATTTAAATAAATAAATCTAAAGTGAACTATGTTTTGGTTTTTCTTTGCAGTGCAGATACAAAAAGTAAACTTGGGTAACTTTCCTTTTCAGGGAAGGTGACTGCCCTCCACTTAAGCCTCTCCTCCCCCTTGCCAAGTGGAAGTGACCTTGAGTTACTGAAGGTTCTAGAGGCTCTTCCTGGGCTGGAAATAGCCCAAGTTGGGACCTATTGTCAGATGATAGGACCAAGTATTTGTCAACAGAAGGTTGGTCATTATTGGTGAATATTTTCAACCAAAGCAACAAGATTGGGAAAGTTCCTACAAAGACCTGCAAGTCCTGTAATCTGTCCCAGTGGAAGGATTACTCACAATGAATAAATGCTGCCCCTTCCAGGTCACCGTTCTGCAACAGGCATTTCCTTCCCTGGGAGAGTAGAAGCTCCTTGAGGACAGGAACTGACTCCCTTTTGGTATTTGCATTTCCAGAGCCAAGGCCAATTTTTAGCATATAGTAAGTGCTTAATAAATGCTTTTTACTCATTCATTCATAGACTTTCTTTGGAAGTATTCCAAGTATGAAGTCGATACCCATATCTTTGCTTCCCTTCCTTTCAAGTTTTTTGAAACCTTTACTCTAAGCTAGATGCCCCATCTCGGATTGCTTCAACACTGTCTCCAGCCACCGATACTGCTTCAGTGCATTTGATAGGCAGGTTGAATTGCTTGAAGCTTTGCTTCTTTGTTTTCAAAAGTTTTTTTTTGTATTGTTTTGGTTTGGTTTAATTTGGTTTTTTGCCCCATCATAGCATTACACCCTATCCTGAGTCAAGCATTCAAGGGGCTACAGAATCAAGTTCCTGGCTAGGCAGTTAAGTAGCACAATGGACAGAGGGCTAAATTTGGAGTCAGAAAGACCTGAGCTTGAATCCTTTGACCCTGAGCAAATCATTTAACATCTCAGTATTAATTTTCTCATCTGTAAAATGAGCTAACACACTTTATAGTGCTGCTGCAAGTATCAAATGAGGAAATACACATGTTCAAGAAAAAATGTTAATATTGTACTCTATGTTTCAGGCACAAATTGACCAGAAACAATTTTTATTTAAGTTAATGTTAATCTAATGTCTATGCCATTTTCTTGCCTCTACTCTATCCAAGGAAGTTTGAGATAATATTTATCAGAATTTTGAACAAGACAAAGATATGCTAAAATATCATTTGGGATTAATATTTCAAAATACGTGAGTGACCAAGTGACCATCCTACTCCCTTGAGGACCACTTCTCAAATCTCAAAGTGGGACTCTCATACTCTAGACTGACTCTGTGATTATCTCTTTTCTGACTTACTTTACAAGATTAAAAACAGAGGGACCTCCTTCCTTCCTTTCTCAATGGAGAAGGGTGTCATAGTCAATTGCTACAGGTGAGCAAAGAGAAGACTACCCTTAAATGGGTCAGTCGCTTCAGAGTCAGGGAAAGCAACGACATGAACATGACAAGAATTACTTTTGTGGCTTATCACCTTTTAATTTATTTCCCTAAGAAAGACAGTTTTTGTCTTTGAATTCTATCCACCTTCCCAAGGGGTGAGGTTCCCAGGAATCTGGAAAGGGCTTTAAAGAAAAATACTATTTCTTAATATTTTTGGGTTTACTAAAAAGCACTTTGCAAGTCATAAGGCACTATATAAATAATATCATTATTATCTTTCTTTTCAAATTTACTTCCTGATACATCCCTTATAACAATAAATACCTATTTGCTATTGCTTGAATAAGTCCTGGGTATTTCTTCTTCTTGTTCAGCTGTTTCTTTTTCTTCATGACCTCATTTGGAGTTTCCTTGACAAAGATACTGGAGTAGTTTGCCATTTTCTTCTCCAGGTCATTTACAGATGAGGAAACTGAGGCTAACAAGGTTAAGTGACTTGCCCAGGGTCACACAGTGTCTGAGGCTGAATTTGAACTTAGGTCTTCCTGACTCCAAGTCCAGCACTCTGTCCACTGTGCCATCTAGCCATACCTTGGGTAGTCCTGCTGAAGGACATTTATTTACTCATGGTATCTCCTCTGACTCCACAGCCCTCCCAGAACCTCTCTACTGAAGATCCTCCTTAAGGTCCAACTGGCTTTCCCTGACCAATCCAGGTCCTGTGTCATTGCTCCTCCAGAAATCTTATTCCCTTTACTGACCACATCCCTTCTTTGGATCACAGTGGTATATGCCCTTGCATTGCTCTGTATCTTCTCAGAAATATGTCTTGTCTCTATGACTAGAGGGTGAGGTCCTCAAGGGTGTGGTTTGTCATGTACTTTATTTTATCTCCATTATTTAGAGAGATAGGGAAGCACAGTGGCTAGTCAGCTAGCCTCAAAGCCAAGAAGATCTGCATTCAAATCCCACCTGTGACAAATACTGGTCATGTGGCCTAGGACAATTTGTTTAACCTCTAGGTACAGCAGATGATTCTCTAAGAATGTAAGTTGCATAGCAGGTGCCAATATGCATTGAGAGAGTTTTGAATCCAGAAATTCCCATTTAAATCACAGATCCAATCCCTGGAACTATTGAGTTTTGAATCCAGAAATTCCCATTGAAATCACAGGTCCAATCCCTGGAACTATCTCTATTGTTTAAGAGTTGTGTTTTCTCCATGGCAGATTCTCAAAACATCTATTATATTTATTGATAATGATTGTGATTTATCAGATTCATTCTTGGGGAAGTAGGCACCGGTTCACTGTTGACTAAATAACCCTGTGCTGGGAGCTCATTTTTGGTAACTTTGTCTTAACAATTAATGTTAAAGAAGGTTAATAGATAATGCTGATGAAGGTATTCCACAATTCAATTCCAATCTCACAAACTTTAAAAAAAAGCTTAAAATGATGTTTTTAAGTTGGTCTAAAGCTTAATCCAACCCAGAGCCATGCCATCTGCCATAATGCTTAAAGATTATGCTGAATTTCTGAATTGATTTTGTTTTGTATATCAATGTTTCTGTAAACTACATCTGCCACTATAGCAGAATTCATTCTGATAGACTTTAGCTCTATGTTGTTAATCAAAAATAGTACATTTCATAAGAAGTCCTCCCAGGACACATTGGACATGATTGCCCAATCTCCTCCGCTCTACGCCTCTAGGCTGATTCTGTGATGATCTCTTTGCTGGCTTACTTTACAAGTTTAAAAAAGAAAGAAAGAAATAAAATAACCTTCTTCCAGTCCTCATTGACTTTCTATTTACTTTACCTGTCAGGTATGTTTGCTCATGTATTTCTGTGATGCTCACTAGCTCTGATTGCTGCTGTTGGCAGCTCTTTCTTGCTTGATACCAAGTCAAAGCCGACTCAGAGTTTATCTGGTAGGAGATACCGGTCAATGGATCTTTGGTCCATAAACTTTCACTGCCAGCAGCTACAAAAAGAAAACAAATAATATTGTGAATTATAACTAGGATGTACATATAGTTGATACATAACAAATTAAACCAACTTGGAATGACATTTTTAAAATAACATGGCTAGGTTTTAAAATTTAAATTTAACACAGAAGGACATGTCCATTTACAAGAAATATTGCTTGAGGTAGCTAAGTATTTTTTCTTGTTATTGTTCTTATTATTTTTAGGTTTTCTCTCTTAGTGGATAAAGTTCTTGACTTGTGGTCAGGAAATCTAGGTTTGAATTTACTTCACATACTTAACTGAGTGATTGTGGGCAAATGACATAACATCTCAGGGTCTCACTCTTCTCATGAGTAATATAAGAGTGATAATAAAACTTGTAATACCCATCTCATAAGGTTTTTGTAAAGAAGGCATTATGCAAACTTTAAGGGTCAAGTCAATAAACTTTTATTAAACACCAGTTAGGTACCAGTCACTGTGCTAAGTGGTGGGGATAACAAAGAAAGGGAAAATTAACAGACTTTGCTCTGAAGTGCCTTAAGATTTAATGGGAGAGACAACATGTGAAAAATTATGTACCTATAAAAAACATACAGGATACATTTGAGATAATCTCTGACAGAAGACACTAAGATTAAGTAGGACAGTGAAAGGTTTTTGGTATAAAATAGAAGTTTAGCTGAGACTTAAAAGAAATCAGAGAAGAGAGAAGGTTCCAGGCATGAGAGACAATCCATGAAAATGGACAGAGCTCTCATAATTTTTTTCCTATACAATGTAAGCTCCTCGAGGGCAGGGACTGATTTCACAGTGCCTGGCACATACTAGGTACTAACAAATGATTACTGAATTAAATTGAGCTTAATATCAAAAGACAAAAGAGGTTGACAGAGGCTTATCTACCACTCAACTCTCCCTGGGACCCATCAAGAATGAGTAAGAGGGGGCAGCTAGGTGGCACAGTGAGTAAAGGGCTGGCCCCAGAGTCAGGAGGACCCAAGTTTGGTTTCGGCCTCAGACACTTAACACCCACACAAAAATACTAGCCATGTAACCTTGGGCAAGTTACTTAACCCCAATTGCCCTCCAAAAGGCAAAAAAAAAAAAAAGAATGAGTAAGAGTGGGTGGCTAGGTGATGCAGTGACTAGAGCACTGGCCCGGGAGTCAGGAAGACCCCAGTTCAAATCTGACCTCAGACATTTAACACTTACTAGATGTGTGACCTTGGGCAAGTCATTTAACCCCAATTGTCCTACCTTCCTTCCTCCAAAAAGCAAAAAAAAAAAAAAAGAATAAGAAACTAATTAATTTCCTCCCCTCTTTCCACTAGACACTAGATCATGTGGGTTAGAAAGTAAGGAAACTACAAACATGCCAAACTGTAGGAAGGGAATGGAAAACAGTTGGCCCTTATCAATCCCATACAGTCTCTTAGATTTAATTATCCATCACTCCATCACCAACACCAAAAACTTATACATGTGTAAACCCATAGCTGTATCACAGAACTAAATCAACTCTAGGGAAATCTCTAGAATTGGTTTTAGTGCCTAATGATTTAAACATCAAAGTATTAGTTTTGGAACAATGGTTCAGATGAATTCAATGAGTAGTTAATAAGCACAGCTAACTTGTGTTCCTAGAGCCAGAATCTCCAAGATTTTAAGCACATGTCTTTGAAAACTACATTAATCCTAGAAACTTGATATTGGTTTTGTATTATTGAGACATGTCTAATTCTTCATGACCCCATTTGGGGTTTTCTTGGCAGAGATACTCGACTGTTTTGCCATTTCCTTCTGCAGATCATTTTACAGATGAGGAAACTGAAGCAAACAGGGTTAAGAGACTTGCCCAGGGTCACACAGTAAGTGTCCAAGGCCATATTTAAACTCATGAAGATGAATCTTCCTGACTTCTTGGCCTGATGTTTATTGAGTCAATTAGCTTCCTCCAGAAGCTTGATTAACAAAGTACTATTTAGTGATGTGGTGAACCACTTAAATATCTGTTTCCTCCCAGTGGGGGTGGGTGGCAGGGGGGGAAGGGAATGAATCTGGAATTGAAAGTTTTAAAATCAAATATATATTTGAAAAGTGAAAGAACTCTTTTGAGGTAAACAGGGAATTATTTAAGTTAGTGAAAGTTAGTGCCCTTACTAAATGGCAGGATACATTTGTGGTACTCAGTCGTAACCCTTGGTAGGACACATGCTAACTTGTTGTCTTTCATTTTTGAAGAGGACCATGACACTAGGGAGGTGATTCCATGACATGTAAGTGAATTAGGTTTAAGTGAGGGAAGGCTGTGCAGAGTCATCAGCCTTACTTTCTCCTCCAGAACTATCTGGGACCAGTGACAAGATATATATCAGAATAACTGGAGATGGTCCTGGATGCAGTGATTAAGGCTAAGTAAGAAATGAGTCAAAGAATGATCTCTTTTGTCTACTCAAAAAAAAAAGCAATCTGGGAAGGGAAGACCCTTAGGATTTCTCATACACATGCTAAGTGTAGCTGGCTCAATAACAACTTCATTCATTCCTTCAGCATCTACTAGATTGTAAGCTCCTTGAGGGCAGAAACTGTCTTTGGCCTCATTTTCTTTCCCCAGTGCTTAGCACAGTACCTAGTATATTGTTGTTGTTCGGTCATGTCCGACTCTTCCTGACCCCATGGACTTGATGTGTCCATAAGGTTTTCTTGGCAAAGATACTGGAGTGCTTTGTCATTTCCTTCTCCAGCTCATTTTACAGATGATGAAACTGAGGCCAAAAAAAAAAAATCCTGCCCAGGGTAACACAAGTAGTAAGTGTCTGAGGCCAGATTTGAACTCAGATCTTCCTGAGTCCAGGTCTAGTGCTCTATCCACTGCTCCACCTAGCTGTCCTGCCTATACAAAGTGTTTTAATGAATGTTTATTAATTTCAAACTTGTGTCATTTTACCCATGCTATTACTCCCATCACTTGTGTAGATTGCAAACCCTCCTTGCCTTAGGAGAGAATCAATGTCATGGCTAAAATACATAGGTATGTATTAATGGTGGCCAGCTTTCTGATGATGAGTTTCTCTGTACTTAGCAAGGTTGGTCTTCACACAACAGGTTACTCCTATAGGCCCCAAATAGAAGTCTTTCCAGTTTGGTAGAATTTGTCAGAGCTTTTTACCCTGCTAGCATTGCCCTCAAAATTCCATGAATATCATTGTGATATCAGGATAGCACCATATGGAGATATTATCTGAACATGAACTACATATAATTGTTGATTATTCCATTAATTCCCCAACAAATTGCTGTATATTTATCAAATTACTATAGTATAGACTTTTAAAATATATACGTGTGTATGGCCCAAAGAGCCATACCTAAAGAAGAAAACATAGCATACAATATATTAGGAAATACAAAATACATGTAATATTTGATTATAATAATGACAATATAAATTATTCCTTCTTCAATAGAGAGATGTTTCCCACGTAGTCACAATATAGGGCCATTCACATCCTGAATATTTCAGAGAAATTACCCAATCTCCCTTGGTCACATGGCTCTCTCTGACGTGACCTACATTCTGTCTCTAAATTTCTTGTGTACCTTTAATAGGGAAGTGACCATGGGCCTCTCTATCAAATTATATACCACATTCAGTGACATGAAATTTAGAGAAAAGTCCCATGGCACACCAAAGAGGAAGATAAATGCAATGTGAATGCCCAGGACTGCATTTAAAAGTTAATTCAAAAGAGCTCTTATTGAGTGCTTACTATGGGCAAGGAATTAGTAGAAAGCATGAAGTTAAGGACAACACCTAGAAAGGATGCAACATGTGGGTAAGATGCTTGAAATAATGTGCACGACACCTAGGCTTGAAATAGGTGCACGACACCTAGAAAAGTTGTTCAATTAGACCCAACAGGGATTTATTAAGCATCCATTATGTCCAAGGTACTTTGCTAGGTGATGGAGGATACAAAAAATAGAAAATAAAAATGATTTCCTCTCGCTAAGAGCTTTGATGGGGAGGGGGAGGGGGAGTGATAGGGGAGGAGTAGGAATAGAGAAGATTTGTTGCTGTTGTTCAATCATTGCAGACTCTTTGTGATCTCATTTGGGGTTTTCTTGGCAAAATACTGGAGTGGTTTGCTATTTTCTTCTCCAGTTCATTTTACAGATGAAGAACTGAAGCCAACAGGGTTAAGTGACTTGCCCAGGGTCACACAGCTAATAAGTATCTGAGGACAGATTTTAACTCAAATCTCCTGATTCTAGTCCCAGTGCTCTATCCACTGAGCCATCTAAATGACTCTACCAAAATGTAAACATACAAATCAGTACAAGATAATTACAGGAAGTTAAGAGTTCTAGTGATTAAGAAGTCTCAGGAATGTATTCCTCACAAGGTATACTTAAGATAAAGAGAGCAAAACCTGAAATATGGTGAACTATGGGATGTCAGACTCAGTGAGTAATCTGAAAGGATTCCACTATCAATTGAAGTGGCATCATTCCAGTAAAAGTATAGCAGCTTTGATCTGATTATAGAGAAAGAAACAGACCACAATGAGGGTATGAGGTGCTAAAAAGGAAGTCACTAAATGGTATTGTACATGGTTTTGCTTACTAAACAAGGAGCTCCTTGTTCCTTCTTCAGTTAGACAAGGAAAGCTCAGCAATCCAAAAACCCTGCTGTGGTCATCTGAGGTGTCCAAAATAACAACCATGGGTATGTCCCTTCTAATTTAATTTAAAAAATGGGAATCCTGACTTTGCATTCTAGAGAGAGGAATTAAATAAAAGAAAGAGCCAAATCATGCATTTGCTGACTAGAGCAAAAGGGAAAGTGACCCACAGATGTGCGATTCAGCCTTCTCTAAACCAGATGCCCAGAAGTTGCAAGCTAAAGAGAATTTAGGAGAAAGGGGTCTTTTCCTTTTCCTGTTTTCATGATATAGTTAGGGAGAGAAAATAATTGTTTAAATAGGAGGAAAACATTACAATAAACAATACTGAAAACAAAGAAACATATACATTAGATGTCATCAGGTCAATTACCAGTTCCTCTTTTTCCTGTATTGGACCTGCCCGATGGTTTGTGGTTTAAGGTAAGATAATATGGTCTCTTGATTTCAGCTTGTGCAAGTAGCTTCACATTTCACAGAATTTTAAAACAGCAAGGTCTTTTTAAAGAAAATAACAGTAGCAGAAGTATCAGCTGGTAAAATGCATTTGAAGACCTTGATGCATGATAAAAGTAATTAATATTTTTATTTCCTCTTCAGTTAGTTGTCACAGTTAGATGTTATAGAGAAAGGGAAATATGTGGTTTGTTGAAGATGCATGATTTAGAGGCATGAAAATTAATCTTATGCCAAATATACTTAATATGCCACTAGTCAAAACCAATACATCATTTATGCAGGACTTCTCAGTATGTTGGAATTTAGCATAAAAATGGAGATTCCTTTATCCTGGGGGGAAAGGAAAGAGTCTTATTTCTTTGGACAAAAAGATTTATAGTGCCTTTAGAAATATGGTTGAAATAAATCTTCAGAACAAGGTTTTCTGGAGATTTACATGAATGAAAAAGATTCTCTTTCTCACTCTCTCTCTCTCTCTCTACATATATATACACACACACACATACACACATACATGTGTGTACACATATACATATATGTATATATACACACATATATAGTTATGTATGTGTGTGTGCATTTATATACAAATACCCCCAAATCCTAGTGCAGCTTTAAGCATTAAAACTTCAGAAGCAGAAAAGCTACAAATTTACCTCAAAAAGTCACTCGAAAGCTTAATTATTTGAATGTCTTTTAAACTCAATTTTGTGAATTTTGGATAATCTATTTTTTATTTTAATTTTCTAGATGACAGTTTCTCAGACTGGTGGAAGAAATCTTCTTGCTTGGCCATCCAATCTGTCTCTATTAAACTTCTTGTGAAGTCACCAAAAAATTGTCTCACATGCATCAAAACCTGATTCTTCAGTTGATTTTCAGGATAATAAATACAATCCTTTCAGTCACTGAGCTGATAAAATTTTTACAAAGTTCAAAAATCAATTAAAGTGACATATAGCACAAGATGGTGGTCATGTTGGATTTGGACGAGAAATATATCCATAATCAATCAATAAACACTTATTAAGTACTCACTATGTGCTAGGCATAGTGCTAAGTGGTAGAGATTCAAAAAGAGGAAAAAGACAGTTCCTGCCCTTAAGCAGCTCATTACAATCTAATGGGGGAGACAATATGCAAAAAAATATGTACAAAGCAAGCTATATACAGAAGAAAGAGGAAATAATAGAGGGAAGTCATCTACAAATATGGAGAATCTGTATATGTTGGAAATTTATATCAGTTAGTAAAATGCATTTTCTGAATTTCTCTTTGGAATATAAGTTTTTGCAGGACAAAACTAGATTTATTTCTGTATTTGTAACACCAGCACCTAGCAGAGTCCCTGATCCATAGAAGGAACCATGTAATTGTTTGCTCAATGACTATGTATACACCTGGCATCAGGATCATCACAGGCCATCTCTGTGGATTACTGACAGATGGGAGCACTGATAGTTGATCTGACCAAGAAGGACAGTAGAAAGAGTTCTACACATGGAGAAACAATCAAAGATGCAGAGCTGGGGGAATTTTATTCAGTCGATAAACAATTTTAAAGTACCTAGTATGTGTTGGGTACTGGAGATACATATAGAGGCAAAAAAAGATGGTCCCTGCCCACAAGGAGCTCAGAATCTAATGGGAGAGACAATAAAGAAGCAGATATATACAAACAAGCTATGTGTAGGATAAATAGGAAAAAATGAAGAGAGGGAAGGCACTGGAATTAAGAAAGGTTGGGAAATGCTTCCTATAAAAGACTGGATTTTAGTTGGGACTTAAATGACATCAAGGAAGGCAGTAGGCTGAGATGAAGAGAGAACATTCTAGGCAAGGGGGAGAGCCAGAGAAAATGTCCAGGGCAAAAGACCTTTGAGACAGTTTAATCAATAGAATCAACAAATAACAATTAAGTGCCTACAGTGTGGAATGTACTGTGAGACAAAGGTGAAAAATTACATAGTTCCTGCCTTTCAGGAACTTTGTCAATCAGAAGCAAATAACATGCACATAGATAAGAATTTAGAACTACAAAGGATATTAGAGCAAAAAAATCCAACCCCTTGATTTTGAAGGTGAGGCATATGAAACCCAGAGAGAGATCTAATGACTTCCCCAAGGTCTTATCAAGATTTGAAACCAGGATTCAAATTTAGGCCCCCTGACTTTGTATCAATTCCTTTTTCCCACTATACTACACAACTATTCTACATATCTAACAAATGGTTTATATAAAAGTACTTCCACATTTTCTCTTCTTTGTAAACATACAGTAATGTAAAATATCCAAGTATAAGTCACCACATTAAGCATCTACAAATGCAGCCAGTTTTGTGTTGCTTGTTTGGCCCTAATATTGAGTCCATTCTCATTACTGTGGCCTATGCATTATAGTAGGTACTTAATAAATGCTTGTTGATTTGACTTCTTACTCTATTCTGTACTGGACCTTACTTGCTAAAGGCAATTTACCAATTGATCTCTAAGCAATTTGGAGGTGGGAGATAAAAAGAAATAAAGAAATAAAATCTGAGTTACAGTGTGGTAGACACAAAGCAGAGATACAGAAAAAGGTCTTTTCTAGGAAGATTAATGATTGAGAACAACTTGGGGTCAGAGTAGAGTGGGATCAGACAGAGAAGACTTCCCTGGGAATATGTCTTCCATGCTTAGTCTCAAAGAAGAAAGATCTTTATGGTCAGAAATGAGAAAGGTGTGCATTTCAGCCATGGGAGACACAGACTTTTATTAAAGCTTGGTTTTAGTCATACAGGAAATGAAATTAAAAATAGGCAACTGACTCGATGTTTGAGGTGGGAGAGAGCATGGAGGAATGATTCTCCTGGGTTAGAAATTGGAATATAAGAAATGGGAAATGAAAATTAGTCAAGTGGTTAAGCTGATCAGGATGGATAAAAAGTGGGAAACCAAGTGTCATAAAAACCCATAAAAACCCAAGCACCAGGTTAGAAAGAAGAGAAGAACTTTGGATGACAGAAGGGGAAGATGATATTTGGTGGCAAAAGAAGGGTGGCTTGGAGGACAAGGAGAGAGCAAAAAGGGAACCATCATAGTTCCTATTTCTCCTTCTCAAGTCTTAATGTTGCCTGAATCCTTTCACAATGAGAACTTTTTAGTAGACTTATGGAATTCATGATCTGGAAAAGTTAGTGGAATAGGATGATATTAAATTGGAAGACAGTCCCTTGTGGATCTCTAAGCCATCTTGACCTTGACCCTATTTTGATGAACATTTGTATCATCTTGGATCATACTGGATCATAGAGTAAGAGTTAGAAGAGACTTTGAGGCCATCATGACTTGAATAAAGCCATAGAAGATAAGCTTGATTTATTGCACATGACATAACACTGTGATGTGTAATTAATGTGATGTGTAACCAAGTCAGGATTCAAAAAGATTCGATGAGATTAAGGGGAAAAAAAGGAGGGAAGTGAGCTGAATTGAAAAAGATGAAATTCAACAGAGATAGATGTAAACTTATACACTTGGGTTCAAAAAAATCACTTTCACGTGATGAGAAGAGCTTAAGAAGAAAGGGCATGACAATTCTTGTGAAAAAGAGTTATGCATGTTACATGAATGAAAATGCAGCATGTTAATAGTGACTACAAAGTCAATGCAGTCTCCGGGCTACGTTGAGAGGCCCAGTGACCAGAAAAAAAGGTGATGGTAGTAGTAATAGGTTATAGAAGAAAAAGTAACAGTTTTATAATAAGAAGTCTAATCATTTAAATTCTGACAGATATTTGTGTGGTTCTGAACTAGTCACTTGTGTTTCTCTTAGTTTTTTTTTTAAATCAGTAAATGATGACTCTGTTATCTCTTAGAGTCTGTAGAAACTATCTTTACATCTTCTAATGGTTTTCTCACAGAGACACTGGAGAATGCAGCTGTCTCTTTAAGACTACAGAAACCAAATGTAATGTTGAGAAAAGCCATTTGTGCTGGCAATTTCCAGGTCAGTTGAGAAAAAATGTCTACTCTAAAGTGCTTCTCCCTATGGAGTCAGGGAGGAGGTGCAGGTTTTATCTGTAACTTATGAGAATCTAGGAGAATTCTCTGAAGAATATAGGGAGGAAGAAGATGATGTGAAATGTCTTCTTCATCAGAACTATCATAAGTAATAGATTATTATAAAGAAACCTTATAAAGAGAATTTCAATAATATTTGAAGAATCTGTGAGTAATTGGCAAGTACAATGGATTTCGGAAAGACAATTTCATGTGGTTTCTGAAGAGAGGACAAAGAGAAAGGATGAATCTAGCTCATTTCCAAAGAGATCGAATTAGACTCTTACCTAAGGGACAAATATGGATAAGATTTCTGAAACACTTTAATCAGTATCTTCAATGAGTTAAGCGGTGTGAGACTGAGTTTGAAGACAGATGAAAAAGAATTACCCACTGTTTATATTGAGAGTTTGATAAACTCTGGCTGTAAACTTTAGCATGATTAAAATATTGCAAATAGTTACATAAGCATTTGTTTTATTGTTGCTTTCATTTGATAATAAATTCTCTATGTAGTCATTTTTTTCTTTCTTTTTTTTATTTTGGAGGGCAATTGGGGTTAAGTGACTTGTCCAAGGTCACATGGCTAGTTTTTGTGATAAGTGTCTGAGGCCGGATTTGAACTCAGGTCCTCCTGACTCCAGGGCTGGTGCTCTATTTACTGCGCCACCTAGCTGCCCTATATTTAGTCATTTTAATGCTGATTAAACTATAGAGGAACAAGAATAATTACTGATTGGCAAAGGAATTTTCTCCAATTTATTAAAATAACTAATATTTGATGAACTAGAATAATAGCTCAAGATAATTAGTAAGAAAGTGATTGCAAGTTTATTAATGAGACCTAAGTTGTCCAAACATATCCCTGGATCATTCAAGATGTGGTGTCAAATTCAAATAGAAACTGCAGGCTTGTTATTATAATTATTGACTTAGAAAACCATCTATTAATATTATTTGTCTTCTAGCATATTTTTATTTATTTTGTTAAATATGTCTCAATTGTGTTTTATTCTGGCTCTGGCCCAATTTTAGAGTGACAGCAGGTGTTTGACTTGTACTCTAAGTGCTTGAGAATAAAAATAAATCATGAGAATGAGTTAAATTGTAGACTGACAGGAAATATACCAAGGTGAGGTATAGAAAATTCCCCATGTGCTTTGCTCCATGTAAGGGCTAACATCCTCTTTGCTAATTGCTATAATCCTATGATAATAATGTCACCACACTCTAGTCTACTTAAGCTATATCTGAAATATGATATTTAGTTCTGGGTACCATAAAGACAAAGTAGAACATGACCAGAAGAGGGTGATGGGGACAGTGAGAGGACCTAAAATAATGCTACAAGAAAATCAGCTCAAGGAATTGGTGATGTTCACCCTAGAGAAGGGAAGATATGGGAGGGATATATAATCTTAAGATATCTGAAGAGCCATCATTGAATTAAAATTGTTTTACTTGGCCCCAGAAGGCAGAAATGTGTAGGAACCACATGTAGATGTTGCATAGACTGATGCACAATGTCCAACCAAGTCACTCCATATATCAAAAATCTCAATCAGTTAACAAGCATTTAAGTGCCTACTATGAGCCAGGGACTGTGCTAGGCTCTAGGAATCCAAAGCCAGAGAGAGAGAGAGAAAGAGAGAGACAGAAACACAGAGAGAGAGAGAGAGAGAGAGACAGACAGACAGACAGACAGACAGACACAGAGAGAGAGAGAGAGAGAGAGAGAGAGAGAGAGAGAGAGATGGTTCCTGCCCTCAAGGAAATTATTTTTCACTAGTAGTACACAACATGTTTAGAAATCAACAAATGCAAAATATAAACAAAAAGTCATTTAAAGAAGGGCTTCTAATTAATGGGGAAATATAGTGTGTGTGTACAGGAAGCTGTTGAAAGCCAGTCTCTGACCCAGTCCATGCATGGGAAGACTCTGGTCCAGGATTTGTCCCAAGCCAACTCCCCGTGAAGGCTATATTATGTTTTAAGATTTGTTCACCATCTCTTCCTGACTGGCAGGAGTTTAGGACATGATAAACTAGCAGTGACCCAAACATAGATGCATGCAAGGGAACAAGGACATTAAAACACACAGATGTATGTCAATGAACAAGGACACTAAATATTTTCTCATGGAAACCTAAGAGATAATTGCTTTACATTCATTGTATAAACCCTGCCCTCTGATCAATAAATCAGAACTGCTATGACAGATCCTGCCTGGCTCCAGTCCATCGTTGCACACTTCTTGGTTCCACCTGTGCCCATTTTGATGCAGGCATCAGGAAGCAATTGTAATTATCTAGGCTAGAGGTGGAACAGGACTAAACCGGTGTCCTTGTGGTGTGCATGGAGAAAAGGGCCAGACTGATGGAGATGTCCTAGGTTCCCAGTTCACTGACATATTGTAACAGACTTCTAATTTCACCACCCAGGTGAATTAGATACAAATTCACTATACAATGATACAAAATATGTATCACATTGTCAGTATAAGAACTCTATACAAAAGAGTTGATATAAAATATGAAATAATATCAAATAAATTTTGAGTTCAAAGCTCTTCACATTAGGAAATTAATTCATTTCCTCTGCTGAAATCAATGAAGGTCAAAATAAACTTGCTGTTCTTTTTTAAGGTCAAGTATATCAATCTTCAACTTTAAATTAAGAGGTCAATTTGCAAATGAAATGTATAGAAATTCTTTTTTGACTGGGTAAAAACAACTTAAAACCAGGTCCAGTTTAAATCACAAAATATTTTGCTACATCATCATCTTCATTATCATTATATAACATATTATTGGCATAGTTCTAATGTCTGGGTTTTTTTTTTTACATTTTCCCACTTGGGTTCATTCCATCACATGACACAAAAAAGTACAATTCAGGAAAACCCCACCTCCATTTCTCCCTTTATCACACTATATATAATACTAAAAACATAAATAGTAGTTGACCTGTATTCCATTGTGACATTAAGGAAATGAACCGCATTCCTCCTTCTCAAGTTAAGGATAAGGAGGTTGGTCATACATTGCAACTACCATGATGTCATTTGTATCAATGCTTTAGTAAAAAGTTGACGGCACTAAGGGGTGGGAGGAGGAGTTGGGTATGGAAGCCCTTTATAAAAATAAAGACTCCTTTAATGTAAGAATCTGGTGCCACATGTGAAGGCACAGCCTCATGACTTGGTGACCAGGGAGGCTGAGGATGGCAGGTGTCTTGAGTTGGGTAGTTCTGAGTTACAGAAGGCTGTGCTGAGTGTCCACATTGTGTTTAGCATCAACATGATGAGTACTCATGATCAGGGGCCTACCTAAGGAAGGGTGAATTGGCCCAGGTCAGAAATGGAACAGGTCAAAGCTCTCCTGCTGATTGTAAGTGAGACTAGGCCCCTGAGGAGCCCCTGTACTTGTTATTTGGAGGGGGGAAGGCAGGGCATTTGGGGTTAAGTGACTAGCTCAAGGTCACACAGCTAGTAAGTGTTAAGTGTCTGAGGCTGGAATTGAACTCAGGTCCTCCTGACTCCAGGGCAGGTGTTCTATTCACTGTGCCACCTAGCCACCCCACCCCTGTACTTCTAACCTAGGGATATGGGGAGACCTAATCTTATGGAAAAAAAAATTTTGTAATATTGGTGATACCACCATTATCTCCCAGAAAGAAGGCTGGACTAGAAATCAGAAAACCTAGCTTCCACTGGAAGCACTGCCCCTAACTCACATGCTATTGTCCCCTCATTTCAGTCATGACCCCATCTGGTGTTTCCTTAGCAAAGATACTAGAGTGGTCTACCATTTCCTTCACCTAACTCACACAGCCTTGGGCAAGACACAACCTCTGGCTGCCTTGGTTTTCCCATCTGTATAAAAAGAACTATGAGGTCTACAGGAAGTTGTTAGGGGAATAAGGGGAGACCACAGCTATTTATGCACTTTGGAAATGAGAAAAGCACTGGACAGATGTAAGGTACTGTTTTCATCACACAACAAAATGTTATGACTCAATAATCACACACAGGTACTCACATTTCAGTGGACAGAACCCAAAAAGTTTGTTTGTTTTATAATCAGCTGTAGTCGCACACCAGAGCCAGCCATCAGATCTGCCAGCAGAAGTACAGTCAGCATACCACTTGTCTTCAAACTTGAAAGGGAACACACATGGTGCTCCATTGGAATTCCCCAGTAATGTATACATTTCTAAGGAAACAGATAAAGAAGGATATATATAAATAGAGTTCTTATACTGACAATGTGAGCAAATTCTGACTTTAAAACATTCGTGCAATAAACCTTCCTGATTCTCATGAAGGAAACTCTTAGAATTCTTGTTCATTCTGATGAACCTCCCCTTCCTCCCTTCACCCCTCCAAAATGTGTATACTTTCTCTTGTGACTTTTGACCAGAACCATTGACATAGTGCTGAAAGGTACCTCAAGGGATATTAAGTAAACAATCATTAAGTAGGCACCTACTATGTGACAGTATTGTTCTAAGCATGAAGAGAAGAGAAGAGGAGAGGAGAGAAGAGGAGAGGAGAGGAGGGGCATGAGAGGGAAGGGGATGGGAGGGGAGGAGGAAGAGGAAGAGGAAGGGGAAGAGGAAGAGGAATAGAAGAGAAGAGGGGAAAGGCAATAAGGAGGGTATGAAAGGCTTCAAGCAGAAGGTGGAACTTTAGCTCAGACTATAGAAATCCAAAGAAACCAGAAGGTAGAGATGAGGATAAAAAGTGTTCCCAGGCATTATGTTCAACCACATCATTTTGCAAATGAGGAAACTGAGGCTCAAAGAAGTTAAGTGAATTGCCTAAGATTATAGTAATAAATGTCAGTGGTAGGATTTGAATTCAGCTCCTCTGACTCCAAAGCCAATGCTCATTCTACTATTCTGCAAAGCTATCTAAACAATGTCATCAAAGGGAATCAGCTTAATTACAGTACTTTTTAACAAACAACTTGTCTCCTCTAAAAAAAAAAGGTTTATGTAAATAGACATATGCATGTATGTGCATATTACATATTTATTATGTGTTTGTGTGTAATGTCAATACATACTCAGAAGGAGCTAAATTCCCTCTCAATCTTTTACCTTAATTTTCTCTCTCAACTCCTCGGCATTTCTTTCAATATCTTAAAGCTGAAGGCCATATACAGTAGTAAGAAAAAATCATTTTTAATTAGGCCACAAAATACTTTGTATAGAATCAACCAAATTATTCAGGGTCTGATCATTAAGTTTGTCTTTTGCCCATTTCGTGGTTCACCAAAAACTTATGAATTAGGCTTGGTTTAAATTTTAAAGCCTTTAGATGAAAAAAAAAAAGTATTGCCACAATGAAAAAATTGATGGCTAACACAATATTTTAAAATTATCTGTGGATTTTAAATATCCACGTTGTCCCTATCACCATGACTTCAAATACTAAGAATTGAGTGTAATATCATCTGAGCAAAGTGAATAAGCCTAAGAATGGATTTATACTGTTTCAGATTGCTAGTAAAAGTAAGAACAAAGGCCCTAGACAGAGCTTGAAAACAGGGTAAGATCATTAAGGACAGGGAGATTAATTTTTTTCCTTTTTCTTCTCCATTGCTTTGCACATAAAAGGTCTTTAATAGTTACTTATGGATTGATTGATTAATTGATTGGGATGATTTTTAGTGCAGAATTTTATAGTCACACATCTGTCCCTTACATAAAATGGCCATATGTTTCAATGAAAGAATCATAGAATTATATGTTGAGTTGACAAGGATCTTAGAGGCCATTGATTCAAACCCTATCATTTTACAGACATGGAAACTGAGGCTTGGAGAGGGCAAATGACTTGCCCAGAGTCACACAAGCTAGCAAATTTTGAGGTAAAAAGAACAAGGGTTGGGGAACTGTTGGAACAATTTACACTAATATATCTATTCTAACTTCCCACTTAGAACTGAGTAAAATTGGTTAGATCATTGTGTAATATTTTTGTCATTAGGCAGAGTTTTAAAGGTATTCTTTTTCTGATTAGCTCTACCTATCCCTTTTATTTACCATTAAAGAAAAGGAGAAGCAAGTTGCATTTTCCCAGAGGTAACCTCTTTGAGATCAGGGAAAGTTTTCATTTTTCTCATTGCAAACCCAGGGCTTAGTAGTAGTAATTTTTCTTGGTTATCATCTCAGCTCCCATGGACTCAATTAGTGCCTCTATGCTGATGATTCTCCACTCTCCTTATCCTCTCTGCAGACCTCCAGACTCATACCTCCAACTGTCTTTTGGAAATCTCTAACTGTTTGTGCTGAAGACATGTTAAATTCAATCTGTCCAAATCAGAATTCATTCTTTTTTCCTCCAAACCCTCCCCTCTTCCTAACTTCCCTATTGCACTTAACATTTTTTGTCTTATTGTCATAGGTAACATTTCTAGGTAACAATTCTATAATATTGAATAATAATGATGATTGTCAAAATATTAGGAGACACCTTTTTCCAGAGCTAAGACCCAGCAAGCAAGCTATGCTCTGAGCTTGGCATAACAACAGTCTTATCTTCTACATGAACACTGCTGCAAATAAATCACAGAACTGATGGTCCCTGAGCTGGGGTAAACACCAACAGGCTCAGACAGGAAGCCCCCCTATGAACAGACTTTTTGTCACTGGACAACTTTTCCTTTCTGTTGCTATTGTACATTACCACCATTGCTAGACTACACTGTTTGACTCATTGTCTAGCCACAAATATATAAATCAAGGTTCAGCCCCAGTAAAACAGGTCCTCCCTTTAGGGACAGGGCCCTGGCACATGTGTGTGTCTAATCTGCCTCCTTGCTTGCAAGCTGTTTGAAATTAAACTTCTGTTTGATTCCTGACTCTCCTGTCACTAGCCTGTTCAGCTCCAACCACCCACAGAATAGAAGCCAGTTCAGTCCAGTTAACCTGAGCATGGACATTCTTCCTTTAACCCTAATCTTTTGTGAAGGCTTTTAGTTTATCCTCATTACAGAGAGTACTTGCTCTTGGTTTTAAATAGACACTACTTATTTTAAGAAAAGGTTCATTTATTCCTGTTCTTTACAAGGTTTTTAATAGGAATGAGTATTGCATTTTGTCAAAAACTTTATCTGCCTCTATTGATATAATCATATGATTTTTGTTGGTTTTGTTACTGATATAATCAATTATGCTTATTATTTTCCTAAAATTAAAACAATCCTGCATTCCTGGTATAAATCTTATTTGGTCATAGATGATCTTTGTGATACATTGCTGTAATCTCCTTAATGGTATTTTATTAAACATTTTTGCATCCAGATGCATTAGGGAAATTGGTCTATAGTTTTCTTTTTCTGTTTTTGCTGTCCCTGATTTAGGCTTCAGAAATATATTTGTGTTACAGAAAGAATTTGGTAGCACTCCTTCTTTCCCTGTTTTAAAAAAATAGTTTATATAGTATCAGAATTAATTGTTCTTTAAATATTTGGTAGAATCCACTTGTAAATCTAGTTGGTCTTGGGGATTTTTTCTTACGGTGATTGTTTATGGCTTGTCCAATTTCTTTTTCTAAGACAGGGTTATTTAAGTATTCTATTTCCTTTTCTGTTAATCTGAGTAATTAACATTTTTAAAATATTCATCCATTTAAATTTTATTATTAGTTCCTAATAGTTGGTTTAATTTCATCTTCATTCATTTCACTGATACTGTTAGTTTGGTTTTCTTCTTTCTTTATAAAATCTAATTAACCAATGGTTTATCTATTTAATAGGCTTTTCATAAAACCAGGTCCTAATTTTATTAGTTCAAATTTTTTATGTTTTTTTGTTTTACATTCAATTTGAGTAATGTCTCCTTTGACTTTTAGGATTTCTTTTTTCATGATTAATTGTGGATTTTTAACTTATTGGGGTTTTTTTAAGTTGCATGCTCAATTCATTAACCTCTTCTTTCCTCTTTTATTGATGTAAGTATTTACATTTAATACATTTCCACCTAAGTCCTGTGTTAACTGCATCCCATAAATTTTGGTATATTAACTCAGGGTTGTCATTTTTAATGAAATTATTTGTTTCTATGACTTGTTGTTTGACCCATTCAATCTTTAGGATTAGATTATTTAGTTTCCAATTATTTTTTTAATCTATGCTTTCAAGGCCCTTTACTAAATTCAATTTTATTGCATTATGATCTGAAAAGGATGTCTGTAATATTTCTGTTTTTCTGTATCTGTTTGTGAGGCTTTTGTGCCCTAATGCACAGTCAATTTTTGTGATGGTGCCATGAACAGCTGAGAAAAATGTATACTTCCTTTAACCCTTTTTATTCCCATTCAGTTATCTTCAGAGGTTTATCATATCTAACTTTTCTAAAATTCTGTTCATCTCCTTAATTTCTTTCTCATTTATTTTGTCATTGTGTTTATCTAGCTCTGAGAAAACTAAGTTGAGGTACCCTGTTAGCATAGTTTTCCTCCTGCAACTCATCTAGCTTTTCTTTTAAGAATTTGGATGCTATATATTGCATACATATTTGGTATTTAAATTCATTGTCGATGATCCTTTTAGCAAAATAACTACTTTCTCCTTTGGAATTCCCAGAACCCAGATTCCAAATTCAACTTTACCACTCATACTACCTGTGCGATTTTGGACAATTCGCTCAATCTGTCAGGGTCTTAGTTCCTCTATCTATCTATCTATCTATCTATCTATCTATCTATCTATCTATCTATCTA
>NW_027185777.1:9390662-9395974 GCF_028583685.1 Petaurus breviceps papuanus | reverse complement strand
CTATCTATCTATCTATCTATCTATCTATCTATCTATCTATCTATCTAATCTATCTATCTATATCGATAGATAGATATAGATATAGATATATAACACAAGAATTGATACAACTACTATAGAGGTAGTTTCTAGTTCTGTATCTTATGCAATCCTTTGCATATCCTTCACTGAAAATAAGTAGGAGAAAACAAACTCATCAATGTTTTAGCCCTAACTCTGATTCTCCTTTCATGAAACCTTACCTAATTATCCAACTAAGCATTCAATTTAGGATGTTCAAAATGAAAACCAGCCCCTGTCTCAAAGGAATTTACGTTCTCACTACCCAAAAAATATATTTTTTTAAGCAATCGGGGTTAAGTAACTTGCTCAAGGTTATACGGCCAGTTATTTCTGGGTGTGGTGCTGAGTGTCTGAGCCTGGGATTTGATCTCCAGGTCATCCCAACACTGGAGCCGGTGCTCTTACTTGCTGAGCCACCTGGCCGGCCCCCAAAATTTTTAATCAGTCATTCTTAATAACCAAGGCCTTATGAAGTCTCAAGCTGCCGAAGATAAATGAGTGTAACTTCTCTGACACTAAAATTGTTCTCAAGCACACCCCACAATAGATAAATATCCTGTTTTGGAATGTATTATGGGATGAGAAAACAAAGGCAAAGATCATGATCTCTTAGTAAGAATTTAATATCATCTGCGTAGAAGAGAAAGAAATGGTAGAAATTTAACTTTTCCACATTCATTGTTTCAGGTCCTGCCATTTCCATCCAACCAGCCAACAAAGTAACTCTGGCTAAGGTGAACACAAGGGTAATCTCTGGGCTACCCGGTCCACACAAAAAGAACACATTCCTCTCATTCATTCCCTCCAGTCTTACTTCTCACTATTCTTTCTTCATATACTCTATGTGCTAGCCAAACTGGACTATTCCATAGTTTTTAAATGTACCTGAATGAACCACTTTCCCATCTCAATACCTTTGTTCAAACTATTTCTTTTGCTTATAATGAAGCACCTATGTGGCATAGGGAATAAAGCAATGGACTTGGAATCAGGAAGATTTGAATTTGAAGCTTGCTTTGGACATGTAGTGGTTTGTGATCCTCGGTAAGTCATTCTGTCAGCCTCAGTTCTCTTATTTACTTCACAGGGTTATTATGAGGATCAAATGAGATAACACATGTACAGGGCTTTTCAAATCTTAGAGTTCTCTGTAAATATTAGTTATTATCATAATGGTAGTAGCAGCAGTAGTAGTAATAGAGAACTCATACAATTGATATAGAGTAGTAGCAGAAGTAGCAGCAACAGTAGTAGTAGAGAGAAGTAGCAACCTTAGTAGTAGAAGTAGTAGTATCAGCAGCAGCAGTAGAAGAGGTAACACCAGCTGTAGTAGAAGTAGAGAAGAGGAGGAGTAATAGCAATAGAAAATAGTAGAAGTAGGGCCGTCCAGGTGGCTCAGCGAGTAAGAGCACCGGCTCCAGTGTCGGGATGACCTGGATCAAATCCGGGCTCAGATACTCAGCACCACACCGAGAAATAACTGGCAGTGTAACCTTGAGCAAGCTACTTAACCCCAATTGCTTTAAAAAAAAGAAAATAGTAGAAGTAGTAGTAGAGAGAAGGAGGGGGAGAATCAGAGGCAGCTGTAGTAGAGAGAAGGAAGGATAGAAGCAACAGAGGTAGAGAGTAGAAGTAGTAGCAGCAGCAGCAGTAATGAGAGTAGTAGTAGAAGTAGTAGCAGTGGAGAGTAGCAGAAGAAGTAGAAGTAGTAGAGAGGAGTAAAGAGAAGGAGGAGGAGCAGTAAGTGTAGTAGTAGAGAGTAGCAGCAGCAGTAGTAGTAGTAGTAGTAGCAGCAGCAGCAGCAGCAGCAGCAGCAGCAGCAGTAGTAGTAGTAGTAGTAGTAGTAGTAGTAGCAGTAGTAGTGGTAGTAGTGGTAGTAGCAACAGCAGCAGCAGTGGTAATAGTAATATGAGCCAGATATGGCCTAATGGATAGAGAACTCTTTAGGAAGCCAGGAAAACCTGGATTCAAGTGTTGCCTGTCATATAAACTGCCCCTGTGACCCTAGGCAAGCCACTTAACTTCTTAGGAGTCTAGGAAATTCTCTATGTCTATAAAAGGTTGATCTGTATTGATATAGGGAATTTTCTTATAATCTTATTAATTTATTTATTCTATCTCCATCTATCAAAAAATCCTATGTTTCCTTCAGAACCCAACTCAAATGAAAACTTCCTTGTCTTCCTAACAAAATGAGATTATCCCTCCTCTCTTTTCTTCTCCATCTATATCTCTTTTTCCCATCTCCCTCTTCCTCTCTCTTGAATCTCTATAACACTTAAGTTTAACCTCCCTTGTGTTAGAGTTATTTGTAAACCTGCCTCATCTCTTTACTTGATTGCAATCTCCTTGTGGTAAGGACCAAATCTCATGTGGGTAAGGACCAAATCTTATCTTTGTGTCCACCACCAAAAAGGACAAAAGTCAATCAAACAAAAACTAACAAAGATACCCAAGACAATGCCATAAATGGAAGTCAGTTGAAGATTCCCCAAAACTTAAGGTCAGATAATTTTATAAACAACTAATATTCTCAAGAACAGAACAAATTTTCTTGGAAAAGCAGTGAGGGGAATTTCAAAATAAGCCACTGAGACTTTCAGTTCAGCTGTCAAAGACTCTCCCCAATTCCATCATTGTCTGGATGAGGAAGTATAGAATCTCAAATCTCTATTGGTGACTTTCTTCTTTCCTGTGTGGTGCAATTAAAGTGCCATCTCCTTAGTGTTGCTTTGTGTAGTAGTAACAATCAATTAAGTAAGTAGAAATCTTAAGAATTCTTTCTATAATTTTTTGTCTAGATCTGTGATTTTATTAATATAGGAAACTCCCAATGTGCAAACTCACTCTATCAATGAAGATGAACAACTGTTTTGCAATTTATGCATTTAGAGAATTAGTAGGGGACATTGGCAGATTAAATCACCTGCCCAGGGTCTCACAGTCAAGTTATATGACAGATAGGACTCAAATTCAAGTCTTCTGACTCTGAGGCTGGATTTCTCTCTATTATTCCATGATGCCCTTATAATATAATACTGTATTTAAAAGAATGAACACATGCCCCAAGCTAGTCAAAAACTTTTTTTGTTTCAATTAATGATGAGAAACTAGTTTTTGATTGAACAAATTAAAAAAAACACATAGATTCATAGTATACTACAACTCTAGAATTGGAAGGGACCTCATACACCTTCTAGTTCAACCCCTTATTTTATAGATGGAGGAGATGATGTGACAGCTAAGTGACCTGCCCAGTGTCCATAGGTAAGTTGCAGAATAAGAATTTGAACCCAGGACTTGTGATTCCAGGGACAGCACTTTTTTCCACTCTACAACAGTGCCTCCATAAGTAGGCAAATTAAAATAAATTCAGGACCTTACCTTCATACCCTCGAGAGCACAAATCATCACTAGTTCCATGGACCTTCCATCTGCTCCACAGCCCCGATCCCTTGTAAAGCATAACATTCTTTTCTTGTTTGTTTCCATAGTTAAAATATAAATCTTCTCCAATGATCCCAAAAAGGGTGTCATTTTTGCATTCCCATTTCTGAAGGTCATTTTTCGAATCACAGGGAAAAAGAGTGACTGGAACCCAATCAACCTTGGAGGACACTCCCAAGCATAGTTTAAGTGCAACACTCATCACCTGGGTGTCGGACACCCATCGAAATTTTTGTGATTCACTCTCCGGGTTGCACTGGGCTGTATGAACAGCACTGGTGCTTACTACATTCACACAACGCTTGTGATCTTCATTGTAGATTAAAAATTGTTTGGTGTCTGTAAAAAAAAAAAACAATGAAACTTTGTGCTTAGTTTGGTTAAGTTGACAAGGAAAATATGTTAAGCAAGAGGTTCTTAACTCTTTCCAGAAGAAGTAATCTCTTTCAATTTTCTGGAAGTCTTATCCTCATTAGGAAAGAAGAACAGAAGGAAGGTACTGACAAGTTGAGAATGAAATCACTGAGTAGAGAGGGCAATTTGTCTGCTGCCCTCCAAAAATCAAATTCAGAACTGGACAGGACTGATTGAGATCATCCTCATCATCATCACCATCATCACCGCTATCATCAAATTTATATTATCCCACTTTATTCCCACAACAACCCTGAAAGGAAAGTGCTACTATTATACCCATTTTACAGTCGAAGAAACTGACGGTCAGTGATTTGCACATTCACACAACCATCACATATCTGATTCAAGATCTGAACTTCGGTCTAGTACTCTGTTATACCTCCTGGCTGGGTAGTCTTAAATGGCTTAACAGATAAAACACAAAACCCTCCCCAAGATGGACAAGAGCTCAGAACAAAATAGTTCTGCCTCTCTCAAAGGTGGGTGATCACAAATAGTTACCAGACACTTATCAAGGATTGGGAAAGCCCCCTAGATTGCCAAAGCTGTTATAATGCTAGCTGCTGGGCCAATGTTTCAGAATGCTTCTGAAATCTTTAGGAACAGACTTGCTATCGTCTGCACTAAGTCACTGAGAAATAAAGGATTCTAAACGAGTTAGTCAGGTCTGTTGGGTGGCTGCGTTCTTTTTATTGTTGATGGTTCTTTTTTTCTTTTTGGAGGAGGGAAGGTAGGGCAATTGGGGTTAAGTGATTTGCCCAAGGTCACACGGCTAGTATTGTGTTAAGTGTTTGAGGCTGGATTTGAACTCAGGTCCTCCTGATTCCAGGGCTGGTGCTCTATTCACTGCTCCACCTAGCCACCCTGGGTAGTCAACATTCTTTTAAGTCATTAAGACACAGTGAGAAGCAGTGTATTGTAAGCAGCAGGGTGCCACAGTGGATAGGGCATTGGACCTGGAGTTAAACAGACACAAGTTCAAATCCCACCTCAGGCTCTGACCAGACAAGTCACTGCCTGACTCTTCTCATCTGTAAAATGGGTATAACAATAACAGGGTTATTCCTGTTCAAAAACATGGTTTTCCCAGGGTTGTTATGAGGATAAAATGGGATATTTGTAAGGCACTTTGCAAACCTTAGTGTACTACCGTGTTTCCCCGATAATAAGACACTGTCTTATTATTTTTTTTCGAAAGAAAAACACCAATGGGCTTATTTTCAGGGGAGGGCTTATGTGGTCCTGCCTCAGCTCTCCTCCACGGCACTGCTCTCAATGGCGCCAGCAAGCAAATCACTGGGGAAGAACAGGATGACGCGCTCACTGCTGCAGCTCTGATTGGATGCAGCTCAGAGCGCGGCATGCGTTTCACGGGGGGGGGGGGG
>NW_027185777.1:9388814-9390562 GCF_028583685.1 Petaurus breviceps papuanus | reverse complement strand
AGTAGCAATCTCAATAGGGCTTATTTTGGGGGGAGGGCTTATTTTAGAGGAATCTTACACAGTAAGGGGAGGGCTTATTTTCGGGACAGGTCTTATTATCGGGGAAACACGGTATGTAAATGCTAAGTACTATTATCATTAGTGGAAAAAATACTAGACTTGATGGCAGGAAACTTGTGGTTCTTCTAGTTGTGTGACCCTGGGAAAGTCAGTTACCTCCTCTGATTCTAGATTTTCTTATCTGCAAATTGGAGATAGTTATCTCTATAATATGTAGCCCACAGAGTTGTTGTGTAGCTCAAAAGAAATAAAAGATGTAACAAAATGCTTTGCCACTGAGTAAAGGGCTTTGCAAATATTAATTACTTAACTAATTCTAGTTGAATAGTAAATTGCTGCTTTGTTTCACCAAAGTCCAAGAGAACTGTAAGGAAGTCTTTTTTCATCTTTTATCAAAAGGATAGAAATGAAGTATCTCTGTTAAACAAGTAATCATTTATTGAACCGTTGCCTCCCCTTCTTTCAGAAGCCTTGAGAAAACTGAAAACAGCCTAAGCCTGCTCAGATGTGATAGATGTGTTCCTAGAAAGGCTATGGGTTGAGTTCCCTATGTCCATTTCGATTCATGTGATCACGGATCGATCGTAGTCTGGCTGCTTTGTTTTTTTAAGGCTCCTGATTGTATTTCAATCCATTGTTTGACTCTGATTTTGCTTTTTTTTTTGTATCCCTGGTGCTTAGCCCCATGCCTGACACATGGTGAATGTTCCTGGACTGGCAGGATTTCATTTTAAGCTTCTCCCCTCTTCTGCTCTTCCTCTCTCCCAGACTTAAACCTCCGTCAGGTAACGACTTCAGCCCTTACCCTCACATCCCCATAAACTGTGATTCCCTTGGAGTAGCAACTCTCCCCACTGAAGCAGCTCATAACTCCTCTGTGACTTAGGAGAAGATCTTCAAAAGTTGAGGTTAGGGCCCCCCAATTCATCAACCAGCAGCCTGCTTGACCATGATCATCTCCCAATAGGTTTAAGCCGGTCATCAGAAAATAGAATCTTCCCAGCTTAGTAGGGTCTGCCAGAGCTACTGTCCTGGCTTTAGAGAACCAAGGGTCACTCTTGTCCATGCCCAGATGGGGTAGTAAAGTAGGGCTTTGGCAGAGTTGATTAATTAATCAATTGATCAATAGCAGCTAGGTAGCACCACAGAGTGCTGGGCCTGGAGTCAGAAAGACCTAAGTTCAAGTCTGGCCTTAGGCACTAATCGGGAGACCCTCAGCAAGTCACTTAACCATTATCTGGCTCAGTTTCCTCACTTGTAAAATGGGGGTGATAGCAGATACTTTCCAGGATTATGAGAATAAAGTGAGCTAATATTTGTAAAGAGCTTTGCAAGCTTTGAAGCACTATATAAATTTATAACATTAATAATGTCCTAGAGGTAATTGGGAGTCATTATTATTAATAAGAATGTATTCAAGCATCTCCTATGGGTCAGACACTGTGACAAATGCTAGAGATATAAAGACAAAAAAGTCCCCACTCTCTAAGAGCTTGCATCCTATCAAGGAGACAAGAGGTTACAACCGCAACTGCTACTATCACACCACCACCATGAAGAAGGAGGAGGAGGAGGAAGAGGAGGAGAAGGAGGAGGAGAAGAAGGAGGAGGAGGATGAGAAGAAGAAGAAGAAGAAGAAGAAGAAGAAGAAGAAGAAGAAGAAGAAGAAGAAGAAGAAGAAGAAGAAG
>NW_027185777.1:9382439-9388414 GCF_028583685.1 Petaurus breviceps papuanus | reverse complement strand
AGGAGGAGGAGGAGGAGGAGGAGGAGGAGAGGAAGAGGAAGAAGGAGGAGAAGAAGAGGAAGAAGGAGAAGGAGAAGGAGGGGAGGATGAGAAGAAGAAGGAGGAGGAAGAGAAGAAATCAATTATATTATTACATAATTAATATTAGTAAGTATTTATATTATTTATTGATTGGGTTATTCATTAATACAATCATTGCTCTTATGTTATAGTGTGTTATATATACTTGGCATACTTATATGGTATTGATTTATTATCTAAAATATTAATGATTTTATAATATTATTATTAGCAGTCATGGTGGTAGCAGTAGTAGTAGTAATAGCTGTAGTGGTAATAGTAATAGTAGTAGTAGTAATAGTAGTAGAAGTAACACTACTAGCACTTATAATAATAATTCCCATGTCTAGGTTTCCTCCATCTTTATGATATGCCCCTTTCAAGTTTTCCAGATATGAGGAGAAAGTTACAATGAGAAAAAAATAATGAGATGTAATGGTATGTCCTATTTGGACTGAATTTGTACCTTGTAAAGGGTGAGTTCCTTTCAGATTTTACTATTATCTCTACCTTGGGAGTTAGACACTATACCCATTTTACAGATGAGGAAATGGAGGCTGTGAGAATTTATCCACTCTCATAGAACTAGTAAGGGTCTGGGGTGGAATTTGTACTCAGCTCTTCCTAACTCCAAGTCTAACATTTCATCCACTACATTAGCTAGCTGCCTCTGTATACAAACATATTGAAAATAAATACAAAATAAATCTGGGAGAAAGGGCACTACTAGGTGTGGAGATCAGGAAAGATTGTAGGCAGAAGGTAGGGTATGAGCTGTGTCTTGAAGGGAGTGAATTGTTCATGAAGCTGCAGTTAGGAGGGACAGTTTTCTGGGAATTTTTCCAAAGGCACAGACACAGAAGGTGGAGTCCCACATGTGAGAAACAAAGGGAAGGCCAGTTGTGAAGGACTTTAAAGTCAAATGGAAAAGTATATATTTTATCCCAGAGATAATAGGAAGTTAATTGAGTAGGAGAGTCACATAGCTAAATTGACACTTAAGGAAAATCATTTTGACAGCAAACATTAATTAAACATCTACTGGGTATAAAGAACTGCATTAGGTTTTTGTTGTTTTTGTTCAGTCCTTTCGATCATGTCCAATTCTTTGTGACCCCATTTTGGGGTTTTCTTGGCAAATGTAATGGAGTGATTTGCCATTTCCTTCTCCAGCTCATTTTACAGATAAGGAAACTGAGGCAAAACAGGGTTAAGTGACTTGCCCAGGGTCATACAACTAGGAAGTGTCTGAGGCCAGATTTGAACTCAGGAAGAAGAAATTTCCTGATTCCAGGGCCAACCTCTACCTGCTACTTTACCTAGCTACCCTCCCTTTATATCCTAAGTGCTTAATACAGGGCTTATAATAATAGCCAGCATTTTACAAAGTGCTTTGAGGCTTACAAAATGCTTTATAAAAATTATCTCATTTTATCCTCACAACTATCCTGAAAGGTAGGTGATACTATTTTCCCATTTTACAAACAAGGCAATTGAGGCAGGGTTTAAGCGACTCCAATGAACCTTGGACAATTGAATAAATAAAAGAAGATAAAAGTGAATACTGGTACAATAACTCATTTAAGTGAGAAATGATTACACAGAAATAGGTGTCCCTCATTTAGCAGAATAGAAGAATTGTAACTAAGTTAATCATGTAATACATTTCTGCTGTGAAATTCTATTTTCCACTACTTTTTTCTCTTCCAAAACTGGAAATTCCACCTACTTAAAAAAAAAAAGTTTTAATCCATTGATATATTAAAATCACACCAGGAAGGGCAGCAACTCTTTCCAAAGCACATTTTAAAGGAAGAATGATGAAAAGCTCTGCTGTTTGCCCTTTACTCCCTTAATCCAACTAGACACATGTGCTTTACACATTGTGAAACTAGCTCTGGCCTTAGACAGAAAATACATAAAGAGCTTTGGCCACAGAAGGACATTTTTTCCCATGTCAAATTCCATCCTTGCTGCTGGTGCCCTATGCTCTTTCATAGACCCTGACTTCTTGCCCAGCTTGTTAGCGTGGATGCCTGACCCTCAGTCAGATTCCTACTTACTTACTCAATGCTACTTACAGCCCTTGCTGGCCTCTGGACCTCTCACCAGCTTGAACCCACAGTAACTTCCTGCTCCTCCCTGGCTTTTCCACATTGATTTCTAGACTTCCTCATTTAAGTTTGTTCTCCCTGGCTTGTACCTTACCTGGCTCAGCCCTCAAGACCAGCTCAATAGGCTGGAAAGAGACAGGAAGGATTATCTTGTGCCTAAAATGAGAGAAGGGAAAAATGCTTTCTGCCCTCGGGAAGGGCAGAGAGAAAAAAGAGGAAGTTAGGGCCACTTCGTCCACTTCACTATTTTGATTAGAGATGGCCCAGAGAACAGGGCGTGATTGTTCAATTCATGCAGCACCTGTCTGCTGTTTACTTAAGAGACAGAGGTTTGGGGCAGCCTGGACATGTGGCTGTGAATTATTGTTGTTCACACCTGGACTACTTATCACACAGTAAAATCAGATCACATGTAAAGGGAGTGGACAAGGGGCCTTTATAATAGCAGTGAAAACATATGAAGACCAGGTAGTTTAAGAGGGAATTAGCAGCAAGAGCTACCAGGTGATACTACTAAGAATGTTATCAGGAGGTCCAAGAAAAGGCAGTATGGATGGGGTGAGATGGGAGTTGGGAAGGCATGTTTTCAGATCTAACACCTTCTAACAGCACAGACATGGAGGCCAGTTGTATCTACTTTTCAGAATTGTTGGGAGGCTCAAATGGGATAATTCCTTTGCAAATATTAGAGTGTTGTTGTTATTAGGGAGATAGAAGGAATTCTCCCCCAGTGACTGGAAGGGATTATGCCATTTGTATTCTTTTTTGTTTTTAAATCATCTTTTACATTTTTTTTTGGTTTTGTTTTTTTGGAGGGCAGTTGGGGTTAAGTGACTTGACCAAGGTCACATGGCTAGTTTTTGTGTTAAGTGTCTGAGGCTGGATTTGAACTCAGGTCCTCCTAATTCCAGAGCCGGTGCTCTATTCACTGTGCCACCTAGCCGCCCTTGCTTGTATTCGTACTACAAGAAATCAGCTGCCATGTGTGGGTTGAATGCAAGCTGGCTTCACTGGATGAGGAGGTTTTCAGGGATGTCTTTCTGTGTTTGTTAGGGGAAATCAAAAACTCTTATTTAAGATGGAAGAAATTATTTCAAGAAAAAAAGGAAATAAAAGTTTCTTAGAGAAGGGAATGAAAATCTGGTTTAAGAGATTGACAAGCAGATGAATTTAACCCAGAGAAAAGAGGGGACAAGAGGGAACTCAGAACCATTCATGCTATTGAGCGAGTCTGGGGTTCTTTCCATCAAGGAGAACTCCAAGCATTTCTCCAGCGCCTATATCCCAGAGTCGTGAAGCTCTAATGAGATAATGTATAGAAATCTTTTTGTAAACCATAAAGTGCTATCACTATTATTAAGGCAACAGAAAGAATTCTCCCCAGTGACCAGCAGGGGTTGTATTGACAGTTGGCAATGATAAAATACAATGAGTGAAGCAAAGCTACTCTCCAGATGTGCGCATCCCAATGGGAGAGAGACAAGGACAAATACAAGTGCATACACAATAAATATAAAGAGAACAAATACAAAGTAATTAAATAAAAGGCAATTTGGGTCATACCTTGACTTATCAAGGTATGAGGAGGAGGAAATAGGTCTTCATAGAAGAATACAACAATTTCACAAGCACCAACATGGGAGAGGGAACATGTTCTTGGTACTTTGAATGAAATAATCATTGTGGTGATAAGTGATTCCCTGCTGAGGGAAAGAGCAGGCCAAATATGGCTAGTCTGGAGGTGTGTGCAAATTTTCTGTTATCTAGATTTGAATTTTCTTGCTAGACAAATGTGGGGCTTCCAAAACAAAATAATCATAGTTATTTTTGTAGTTGAAGGTTTGCAAAGAAATTCACAAATATTATTTCATTTTATCCTCGCAATAAACTTGGGAGGTAGGTGTTATTAGTATCCCCATTTTACAGAAGTGGAAACTGAGGCAGATAGAGTCACACAGCTAGTAAGTGTCTGAGACCAGATTTGAACCCAACCCCAAATCAATAGAGTAAGGTTCTATCCACAATGCCTCTTATCTGCCTTATCACATGGGAGCCCAAGGTCAACTCTCATTAGTGGTCACCAGTTCCTCCAGTAATCTGACCAGCTCAGGACTTGGCCCCTATATCTTTTCAGCCTCTTATCGATACTCACAGATGGGGGTGCCCTAAAGTGACACTTCCAAGAAATCTCCTCGGGATACAAAAAGAGAAAGACAAGTTCTCCCTGGGCCAGACCAAAAAAAAATACAAAAAACTTTTAGGTTTGTGAATGCCAGACATGATCAGGCACATCCCCTAAAATTTAGAAAAACGCATTTTTAGCTATCTAAAGAAAAGAACAAAATCTCTAAAATAAAGATAGCTCAGAAAAGACGAGAGGCTTTCAAAAATACAGCATAATTTTAAATGGTCCCAATAAGGAAGCAAAGGAGAAAAATATCTCAAAAGGCCAATGAAACAAACAAGTGGTTCTCAGCTACCTTAGATTCAAAAAAGGTCAAGTCTGAGTGGTGGGTGCAGAGCCATAAAATCTAACTAGAAAAGCAAACAGTGACATGGATCTATATGAATGTCATCAGGTAGGCTAAAGTGAAGATTCAAGACAAGAACTTATTCTATAAAACTTCCATTGTAGCATAAATGGGAACTGTTAAGAACAAAGGGAGAGGAATGGTTCCAATCTTGTGCCATGAAGCTGACTCAGATGCTGTTCTTGGTTTGTATTGTACTCAGTCACATAAGAGAGCATCCTTGCTGTTTTTGTAGACAATGCCAAGCCTTCTATTTATATAGGATAACTACATTACAGCTACCATAATCAAGAAGAACCCAAACTATATTGGTAAGCTGCATTTATGAGATGGAAGAGACAAAAAGAAATTAGCAAGGAATTAATGTAAAGTTTGGGCCCTGAGTTTAAAAAGCCAACTGTACATCGAATAATAGGAGCTGACATTTTGAAGCACTATAAATAATAATAATAACTAGCATTTATATAGCACTTGAAGGTTCACAAAGTGCTTTGCAAATATCTCATTTCACCCTCACAACAATCCTACAAAGTAAATGCTATTATTAATCCCATTTTACAGTTGAGGAAACTGAGGTAAACAGAGGTTAAATGACTTGCCTAGGGTCAGACAGCTAGTAATTGTTAGAGGCAGGATTTGAACTCAGATCTTCCAGATTCCAAGTCTCACTCTCTTAACCACCTTTATTTGCTTCTCACAGCAACCCAGGAAAGGATTGGAGACATTCATATTCCCATCTTACACATTAGCAAACTGAGACTCAGACATACCCAACTGATTTGCTTAGAGTAGCACAGCCAGTCAGTCATCTAAGGCCAGATCTGGACCGGGTCTTCCTGACTCCGAGTCCAGAGCTTTATCCACTGATGGACTGCACTGTCTCTGGATTATAGAAAAGGAAAGACACAGAAAGGCAGCTGCTAGTGTTTTAAAAACATAAGCCATCATTATCTAACTTGAGTTGTAAATCCACAGTGAACTAAAAGTCCTTCTGTGGTTTTAGGCTTAAAACTGAAGCAAGTCTTTGGTGAGATCCTATTCAAGAGAAAGTGTGGTAATGGAGAAAGAGAGAGACAGATCGAGAGAGAGAGACAGAGACAGAGACACAGAGAGAGACAGAGACAGACAGAGAAGAGACAGAGGAGAGAGACAGACAGAGAAGACGGAAACAAAGACAGACAGAGAAAGAGACAGACTGAGAAAACAGAGAAAGAGACAGACAGAGAACAGAGAGACAGAGAAAGAGACAGACAGAAGACAGACAGAGAGA